>NW_004444108.1:5778711-5788714 GCF_000243295.1 Trichechus manatus latirostris | reverse complement strand
CAATGCAATCTCTTTTGTGATATAAAAGAGAGAAGCGAGCAGAGACACACGGGAACCTCATACCACCAAGAAAGCAGTGCTGGGAGCAGAGCGCGTCCTTTGGACCTGAGGTTCCTGCACAGAGAAGCTCCCAGACCAAAGGAAGACTGATGACATGGACCTTCCTGCAGAGCCAACAGAGAAAGCCTTCTCCTGGAGCTGACACCCTGAATTTGGACTTGCAGCCTACTGGACTGTGAAGAAATAAACTCTTTGTTAAAGGAATCCACTTGTGGTACTTCTGTTAGAGCAGCACTAGATGACTGAGACAGTGTCCAAAGCATGGTGAAAATAAATATGTATAGTGTTCTATCATATATATATATATATGTATATATGGAGAAGTATAAATATAAATTGTTAATGTACAGTTTGAACTTGAAACACCTTGTTATAATAGAAGTTCAGAAAGCTGTTAACAATTACTAGAGTCAGGTCCAAAGATCTTTAGAGCCATCTTGAAGTGGCTTCCTCTGTTTAAAGACAAGACCATTTGAGCATCAAAAAGGACAATAATTCTAGTCAATTGAAACATATCAAGTATTTTAATTCCATGATAGAGACATACAGTGCCACCTATGAAATATACCTGTTTTTTTTTTTAATCAAGTCTGTAGAAATATTACAGCAATTTACAAATAAATAGATAAGGTACTCCTTCCAGAGATGGAAAAAAACCAATATCTTTACAGTTACTTTTATGGTACTTTTATGGAATCTTAAAAATTAAGAACGGAAGCTAATAAGCAAATTGTACCACTGAAATTGAGAAAACAGATTGTAAGAAACATAGAAAAGTGAAAACTATGTTCTGAGACAATACAATATAAATCAGCATTGTTGTTGTTGTTGTTATTAGGTGCCATTGAGTTGATTCTGATTCATAGTGACCCTATGTACAACAGAATGAAACACTGCCTGGTCCTGCTCCATTCTCACAGTTGTTGCTATGTTTCAGCCTATTGTTGCAGCCACTATGTCAATCCATCTCGTTGAGGCTCTTCCTCTTTTTTGTTGACCCTCTACTTAACCAAGCACAATGTCCTTCTCCAGGGACTTTTCCCTTCTAATAACATGACCTAAGTATGTGAGATGATGTCTCACCATCTTCACTTCCAAGGAGCAATCTGGCTGTATTTCTTCCAAGACAGACTTGTTCGTTCTTCTGGCAGTCCATGGTGTATATTCACTATTCTTCACCAACACCATAATTTAAAGGCATCAATTCTTCAGTCTTGCTTATTCATTGCCCAGCTTTCACATGCCTATGAGAAATACCATGGCTTGGGTCAGGTGGACTTTAGTCCTCAAAGTGACATCTGTGCTTTTTAATGGTTTAGAGAGGTCTTCTGTAGCAGTTGCCCAATATAATATGCTGTTTGATTTCTTGACTACTATGGAACATTTTAAGTGTGGATGGTGAAATTTCGTCTCATATACGTTTGACATGTTGTCAGGAGGGACCAGTCCCTGGAGAAGGACATCATTCCTGATAAAGCAGAAGGTCAGCGAAAAAGAGGAAGACCCTCAATGAGACGGATTGACATGGTGGCTGCAACAATGGACTCAGGAATAACAAGAATTGTGAGGATACCACAGGATCAGGCAGTGTTTCTTTCTGTTATACATAGAGTCACAATGAGTTGGAACCAACTCAATGGCGCCTAACAACAACAAAAATAGAACAGACCATCAATTGCTCATATGCAAGTTTAAGTTGAAGCTAAAGAAAATTAAAACAAGTCCATGAGAGGAAAATGCGACCCTGAGTATATCCCACCTGAATTTGGAGATCATCTTAAGAACAGATTTGATGCATTGAACAGTAATGACAAGTTGTAGGATGACATAAAGGACATCATACATGAAGAAAGCAAAAGGTCATTGAAAAGACAGGAAAGAAAGAAAAGACCAAAAAGGATGTCAGAAGAGACTCAGAAACTTGCTTTTGAACGTGGCTAAAGCAAATGCAAGAAATGATGAAGTAAAAAAGATGAACATAATATTTCAAAGGGCAGCTCAAGAAGACAAAGTAAAGTATTATAATGAAATGTGCAAATACCTGGGGTTCGAAAACCAAAAGCGAAGAACATATTCAGCATTTCTCAAGCTGAAAGAATTGAAGAAAAAAATTCAAGCCTTGAGTTGCAATTCTGAAAGAGTCTACGGGGAAAATATTGAATGACCCAGGAAGTATCAAAGGAAGATGGAATACACGGAATCACCATACCAAAAATAATTGATTGACATTCAGTCAATTCAGGAGGTACCATATGATCAGGAACTGATGATACTGAAGGAAGAAGTCCGAGCTGCACTGAAGGGATTGATGAAAAACAAAGCTCCAGGAATTGACAGAATACCAACTGAGATGTTTCAACAAATGGATGCAGTGCCAGAGGTGCCCGCTCATCAGTGCCAAGAAAATTGTAAGCTACCTGGCCAACCAACAGGAAGAGATCCATATTTGTGACCATTCCAAAGAGAGGTGATCCAACAGATTGTGGAAACCATTGAGCAATATCATATTATCACACAAAAGTAAAATTTTGCTGAAGATCGTTCAAAAACTGTTGCAGCAGGACATGGACTGGAAACTGCCAGAAATTCAAACCAGATTCAGAAGAGGATGTGAAACGAGAGATATCATTACTGATACCAGAGGGATCTTGGCTGAAAGAATACCAGAAAGATGTTTATATGTGTTTTTATTGACTATGCAAAGGCATTTGACTGTGTGGATCATAACAAATTATGGATAACATCACAAAGAATGGGAATTCCAGAACACTTGATTGTGCTCATGCAGAACCTGTGACCAAGAGGCAGTTGAACAAAGAGAATAGGGTGATACCGTGTGGTTTAACATCAGGAAAGATGTGCATCAAGGTTGTATCATTTCATCATACTCATTCAATCTGAATGCTGAGCAACTCTGAGAAATTTGGCTATATGAAGAACATGGCATCAAGATTGGTAGATGACTCATTTATAACCTGTGATATGCAGATGACACACCCTTGCTTGCTGACAGTGAAGAAGACTTGAAGCACTTACTGATGAAGATCAAAGACTACAGCCCTTGATATGTATTATATAAAGAAATGTAAAGAAAACCAAAATCCTCACAACTGGACCAATAAGCAACATCATGATAAATGGAGAAAAGATTGAAGTTGTCAAGGATTTCATTTTACTTGGGTCCACAATCAACGTCCGTGGAAGCAGCAGTCAAATCACCTTTAGCATAGTATTTTTAGGAGAATGGTATGCCATTACCACATTGTCCCTTTGGGTGTGAAACTGGGACAACAACCATCAATATTAAATTTTAGTTTCATTAAATAAATGAATTTGACAGCGCTGACACAGTTCAGGTAATTAGTTATTCGTTGGAGTAATTTTCCTTCAATTTTTAGATCTAGAAATTATTTTAATACTTTGTGACTTATGTAAAAATGAGTATCTTACTCAGATTAATTGCTATGGTTATGGCTGTTTCACATGAGACAAACAGAGAGAGATTATTCTGTATTATTTGTACCGATTATGTATCCCAGTTTTTTATTTGTTGTGTAGTTGATACTCATGAGGATCATGATAAATACTTTTAATATACTTTAATGGGTTACCGTCATAAGCAATTTTGCATTGCCACAATAGAGACAGCATTTACATTAAATTACAAGGCATACAATTAAATAGAATGATGAAAAAATAAAAGCTCAGTGCAACAATCCTTTGGAGCCCAGAGAAATTAGATTCCTTGATATGCAATTCAAGAAAACGATAAACAGAATTTAGATAACTAAACAAAATCGTTTTATCTGTAATATCATCATCAAAGATTAATGATCTCTCTTTTAAAGAGAAAG
Organism: Trichechus manatus latirostris; assembly: GCF_000243295.1. NCBI lineage: Eukaryota > Metazoa > Chordata > Mammalia > Sirenia > Trichechidae > Trichechus > Trichechus manatus. Next base: position 5,784,800 of record NW_004444108.1, on the reverse strand, counting down.
TCTGTAAATTGTTTTATTTTGATAAATTGCTATAGTAATATATTTTGCCTTCAGTGTGTATCTAGGCTGAATCATTTTAATTTTAAAGTTACGACTTTTAAGTTCATATGTGGCAAAAACTGCAATAATTTTTGGTCTTCTGAAAGAATAATTTAAATCAGTTCATATAGCCTGCACTTCAGCTGTCTTAAATGTTCTTAAAAATATTATTATATTATATCAATTATAATGGAAGAAACATAATGTTACAAAAACTAAAATGTCTATGTCCAAGTACATGTTTTAAGAATACTGTTGATAAATTGTTGAAGAATATTGATTTGGTTATCCTGATTTTATTTCTGCATTAAGATTTAGGTCTTTTGTATAATACAATCAGAGGCCATTACTTGTTTATTACAGTAATATTCAGTGTAGGTGTATAGAACTTAAGTTACACATGATGATCAAAGAGTGGAGTGGAAGGTAAATAAATATTCTTAATTCTGTTTATAATTTTTATGTGAAGGATATTATAATTTACTTAAAATTACTTAAGTAATACATTAACAATGCGTATATATGTACATATATGTAATTTATATATGCATTGTCTTATATTAGGAGTGTATGCTTAACAAATCTAGAGGTACATGACCAAAAACTTCAGAAAACAGTAGTCTTGTGCGTTGAAGATGCAAATTACTACATAAATTCTAAAATTGTATTGGTCATTTGTATTTATCAGGGTTCTCCAGAGAAAAGAAAAAATATATATTGTTTACGTCCATATTTTAACCTTTGATTTGGAAGTTAGTGCATTTAGGATGACATCATTTTGGTCGTATTAAAAAGTATAAATGAGCCTTTGGCTGACAAATAGATGATTGCTAGTATTCATGACTCATTATCCTGTCATAGACATGCTATTTCAATAGATTGAGAACCTCTCATAATGCAAATCATATATTCTTAATGTTCCATTTTAATGATTCTTATAAGTTGTATGATGCTATTTTTCATGGCTAAATTTTAAGTTGTACATAGTTTACTTCATAATTCTTCCTCTTTGTGTGTTAGTGAGGTACATGCTTTTCTTTTTTAAAATCAGATTATCTGAAAGTAGTGGGTAATATTGGGGTGAGTTGTATATTTTCCTATAATTCATATTCTCTTAATGCTTTTTATGAAGCATATTTATTATTAGATCTTGTTTTAATTTAAAAAAAAAGACAATAAATCCCTTTACAAATTAATTAGGGACAAAAGTCAGTAAAAATATATATTTGGTGAAGTTTGTTGTTTTTAAAGAAAAGGAATTTGCAAAAATGAAGGATTATTCTTTAATATACATGTTACTGTATTCATAAATCCAAATTTGAAAATGCTAATAAAAGAGCTTCCATTGTCCTGGGCAAATTAGAAGGGAAAAATTTCATTTTAGGAATAAAATTAAGAACAGCCAGAGGACAACATAAGCAAATGCTACCTGCCTTCATGACTATAGGCAGTGTTCCAAATTAGACATTAAAATAAGCACAAACCCTGGTAGTGTAGTGGTTAAGTGCTACAGCTGCTAACCAAAAGTTTGGCAGTTCAAGTCCACCAGGTACTCCTTGGAAACTCTATGGAGCAGTTCTGTTCTGTGCTATAGGGTCACTATGAGTCAGCATCAACTCTATGGCAACGGGTTTGGTTTTTTGGTTTATGAGCTTCATTACCTTCCAGGAAAGAGAAGAACTAAGTTCTTCTGTGTCACCTGGACACAGCCTCTGGTGGTTCTGCCAAAAGACCTTGTAAGTGTAAAAAGAAGATTAATGGAAGCGCAAAGATGTGTATCACCACTTTGACTTATGCGGTGAATAACCATTAAATTTTATTTAAACAAAAGTAAATTTATCCTCATATTCTAGATTATCCAAATCTTCAGATCCTGTCCTGCACTTTCGGTTGAAAATTAGCAGCTATGTCAGGGTTGTATTTTTTCACCATACCTATTTAATCTGTGAAGGATCAGTCCCTGGAGAAGGACATAATGCTTGGTAGAGTAGAGGACCAACAAAAAATAGGAAGACACTCAAGAAGATGGATTGACACAGCAGCGGCAACAATGGGCTCAAGCATAACAACAATTGTGAGGATGGAAGAGGACCGGGCAGTGTTTCGTTCTGTTGTACATAGGGTCGCTATGAGTCGGAACCGACTCGACAGCACCTAACAACAACAACCACATTCAATCTGTATGCTGAGCAAATAATCTGAGAAGACGGACTATATGAAGAAGAACGGGGCATCAGGTTTGGAGGAAGTCTCATTAACAGTCTGCGATATGCAGATGATGCAACCTTGCTTGCTGAAAGTGAGGACTTGAAGCACTTACTGATGAATATCAAAGACCACAGCCTTCAGTATGGATTACACCTCAACATAAAGAAAACAAAAATCCTCACATCTGTACCAATAAGAAACATCATGACAAATGAGGAAAGATTGAAGTTGTCAAGGATTTCATTTTACTTGGATCCACAATCAATGCCCATGGAAGCAGCAGTCAAGAAATCAAAAGAAGCATTGCATTGGGCATGTCTGCTGCAAAAGACCTCTTTAAAGTGTTGAAAAGCAAAGAGGTCACCTTGAAGACTAAGGTGTGACTGACCCAAGCCATGATGTTTTCAATTGCCTCATACGCATGTGAAAGCTGAATAATGAATAAAGAAGACCGAAGACGAACTGACGCCTTTGAATTGTGATTTTGGAGAAGAATATTGAATATATTTGAAAGAACAAACAAATCTGTATTGGAAGAAGTACGACCAGAATGCTCCTTAGAAGCAAGGATGGTGAGACTACATCTCACATACTTTGGACATGTTGTCAGGAGAGATCGGTCCCTGGAGAAAGACATCACTCTTGGTAAAGTAGAGGGTCAGTGAAAAAGAAGAAGACCCTTAACAAGATGATTGACACAGTGGCTGCAACAATGATGTCTTAGTCATCTAGTGCTGCTATAACAGAAATAACACAAGTGGATGGCTTTAACAAAGAGAAGTTTATTCTCTCACAGTCTAGTAAGCTACAAGTCCAAATTCAGGGTGTCAGCTCCGAGGAAGGCTTTCTGTCTCTGTCAGCTCTGGTGGAAGTTCCTTGTGGTGCATCAGTCTTCCCTTGGTCTGGGAGCATCTCAGCGCAGGAACCTCAGGCCCAAAGGATGCACTCTGCTCCTGGCACCACTTTCTTGGTGGTATGAGGTTCCCATGTGTCTCTGCTCGCTTCTCTCTTTTATATCCCAAAAGAGATTGACTTAAGACCCTATCTAATCTTGTACAACTCATCAGTATAACTGCCGCTAATCCATCTTATTACATCATAGCAATACAGTTCACAACACATAAGGAAATCACATCAGATTACAAAATGGTACACAGTCATACAATACTGGAAATCATGACCCAGCTAAGTTGACAGATATTTTTTGGGGACACAATTCAATCCATGACACTCCACCCTTTGTCCTCCAAAATTCATGTCCTTGCAACATGCAAAACATATTCGTCTCATCATATCATAGCAAAAGTCTTAACTACAAGTCCAAAATTCAAAAAATTCCTCTTCATCTGTGATATCTAAAATACAAGTTATCTGCTTCCAAAAGTACAATGGCAGAACAAGCACAAGCTAGACATTTCCATTACAAATGGGAGAAATTGCAGGTAAAGAAGGGATAAAGGCACCAAACAAGTCAGTAGAACACATTACATTAGCCCTCAAGGCTTTGCGAATAATCCTCTGTTTTCTTAGACCATTCACACAGTAGCCCTGCCCCCAGACTCTAAGTATTGTCCACACTCTCTGGATTCTGAGTGGAAGCCCCTTGGCCCTGGGCTTTAGCTCTGCCTTCCAGGCCCACTGGGACAGCAACTCTGCTCCCTCAGCTTTAGGCACACCATTCTCCTAGTCCATTTGAGTGGCAACTCCACCCATAGAAACACCAGAGTCCATGGCCCCACCCTTTGAAACCCCAGAGGTCCTGGCCATACCTTTTGCAACTGAGGCAGCTCGGGTTCCTGTGTTCATGGTCTCCTCAGTTTCTGCTTCCTGTGGCCTCTCAACCCTCGGGCCTCACACCCCTATCTGCCTGGCTGAGGCAAGTGTTTCAAAGCTCTGCAGCTTCTCTGATAAGTGCCCAGAGGCACCCCACTCCACCAGGAAGCCTCCTGTGCACAGGTACTTAGCTCTCTTGCTCCGTGGGTCACTCCAGCTCCATCTCATGTTGGTCTCTTTGTTCTCCTGCTGCTGGTTTTCTACTGCTTCCACTTCTCTGCCACTGCTGGTTTTCTGCTGCTGCTGGTTCTCTGCCACTGCCACTCCTCTATCTATTCACAGTTTCAAAACCACTTCCATATTTTAGGTATCTGTTAGAGCAGCACCCCACTCTTGGTACCAAATTCTGTCTTTGTCATCTAGTGCTGCTATAACAGAAATACCACAAGTGAATGGGTTTAACAAAGAGAAATTTATTCTCTCACAGTCTAGTAGGCTACTAGTCCAAATTCAGGGCGTCAGCTCCAGGGGAAGGCTTTCTCTGTTGGCTCTGGGGGAAGGTCCTTGTCATCAGTCTTCCATTGGTCTGGGAGCTTCTCTGTGCAGGAACCTCATATAACCAAGAAAGCAGTGTGGAGAGCATAGCACGTCCTTTGGATCTGAGGTTCCAAACCTGAGGTTTATACTTAGTATATAAATAATTTTTCAAATGTGATGCTGCATTTTAAATTGACTAAGGAAGAAAGGTATGCATTTGAAGAGAAAATTTTAAGATGCTCTCTGAGATAAATAAAACATTCTTTCAAATGTTAACAAAGAAACATTAAGCAGAGTCAGAGGTTCTGGGCCCTAGTTTTAGCATTAACAATAACTCACTATGTGGCATTAGACAGGTTATTTAACAGCATTGGATTAGTGTTTTCTAATATGTAGAATGAGAAAGCATTGAAAGGTTTCTAAATTTTGTTCTTGTAAATTACTGTGATTTATATTTTAATCATAAAAAAATAGAAACAGCTTACTCTGCTAATCTCATCTGCTTGTTAAAACAAAAAGAAGTAGCTGATGTACTAAGTGACTCATTATGCCAGGGATTTCATTACGCATCTAGACAACTACATTCTTGAGATCAGATATACTAGATGATACCTTGCTCATTTCTTAAAGGCAGATCTGCATATGAGTAGTTTGTGTGGGTGTGTATTTAGGAAATATGGACTCAGTGACCTAAATGGAATACATAAAATTGAACTCTCCTCCCCTTTTTCTGGCAATCCATTGGCTCCTTACTTAATTTGGGCCACTTTGTAAGTAATTAAGTTTTCTCAAGCACTCAAGATTACCCCGAATCCTGTTTTGCTAAAAGAATAGTTTCTAACAAAACTATGTTTTTAGCAAACATTCTCAAAAACTGTTGGTTTAAAATTGTATAAAACAGTGATGGGTATAAAAAAGGAAGAGAAACTGATATTGACAGTACCTCTCCTTTGCATCTTACATCGATTACTGTTTATTATATTCTATTTTTAGTGCACCTATATGGGAAGCTCCTTTTATATATAACAGGTATGTTGATCAAATGCTATTTGTGGGCTGTGACACCCTACTAATTTTATTTTCTGCTGTCTTTTTAAAATTTATTCAATGGGGAAGGCAGTTGCCTTATAACTGAACAAAATCTTCGGCATGTATTAGGTAATAAAACATCTAAAGCACATTCTTGATTTAAGTATTAAAAGCACCTCATCCAATATATTAATCAACATTTTAATTTACGTTCCTAGTAAGATTCTGTCTCCTCCATCTCTTTCTAAGGCCTGTAGTCAGTGGCGCCCCTTCCTGTGGGGATGGGGCATGGTTAGTTTTTTCTCAGTAACTCTCTTTTCCCTAATGGAGCATTGGGGTAGAGTTCTCAGAAGGGACTTGCCTCACTAGTCATAAATAATTACCTCTAGACTGTGAACATTGTGTTGTAATTTCAATAAATTACAAAGTATTGAAATGTTTTTAAGTAACTGAATTGCACCTCAAACAAAAACAATAACAACAAAAAACTTTAAGTATATGTA
>NW_004444108.1:5763208-5778611 GCF_000243295.1 Trichechus manatus latirostris | reverse complement strand
CATTCAATCCAAAGTTACCAGGCATGCAAAAAAGCAAGAAATAAAATCTATGATGAGGGGAAAAATCAAACTATTGAGACTGAGTCATAACTGTCAAAGATGTTAGAACACAAAGATAAAGAGCAGTAATTATTACTGTATTCTATATATTAAAAAATTAGAGTGGGGGAAGATATAAAACAGTCTCAAAAGTTGTAGAGAATAAAACTATCATGTCTGAGATGTAAAATACACAGTATGGGATTATTGGAAGATTAGACATTACAAAGGAACAAATAAGTGAACCTGAAAACATAGCAATAGGAATTATGCAAATAAAACATACAGTGAAAATATACTTTAAAAAAAAGGAAAAAAATCAAAGCTGTGGAACAACATAAAGAGACCTAATATAGATATAATTGAAGTTTCTGAAGGAGAAGAGAAAAAGAGGTTCGGGAAAAGAAAAACAATTTGTTGGAAACAGTAGCTAAAATTTAACAAATCTGATTTAAAAAAAATAATCTGAAAGCTCCAACAAGTTCAAAGAACCCCAAGTACCCAAAACATGAAGAAAACTATACCAAGGCCCATCATAATCAAATTACTCAAAACCAGTGATAATGAAAAAAATAATCTGAATAAACAGACAGAAATAAACATTTTATGTAGGATGGAAATAGGTACAAGATGACAACAGACTTCAGTTTGGAAATAATGAAAAATAAAAGGTAGTAGAGCAACATTTATAAAAACTGAAAAAACCTAGATTTCTAGACCAAGAAAAAAATATTATCAAAATTCAAGGCAAAATAAAGATTTTTTTTTCAGACTTACAATAGCTGAGTTGATCATTAACAGAACCACACTAAGAATGTTAGAGGAAATGTTTCAGACAGAAGGAAAATTAATAGCAGATGGAAATGTAGATTTACACAAAGGAATAAAAAGTATCAGAAATGGTATCTACATGGGCAAATACAGTTTATTTTCTTATTACATACATTAATGTATTTAAAAGATAATTGTTTAAACATAAATAATAATTCAGTGTGGGGGTTATAACAAATGTAGAAGTAAAATATGTAAAAAATATATGGTAACAATAGCACAAAAGTATGAGGGGAGAAATACTGTAAGGCTTTTATACTATGTATGAAGTGGTATAATATCACTTGAGAGTAGACTCTGATAAGTTAAAGCTGTATACTCGTTGCCGTCGAGTCGATTCCGACTAATAGTGACCCTATAGGACAGAGTAGAACTGCTCCATAGAGTTTCAAGGAGCTACTGGTGGATTTGAACTGCTAACATTTTGGTTAACAGCCCTAATACTTAACCACTGTGCCACCAGGGCTCCAAAGAGGTATATTATAAACCCTAAAACCAAAAAACCCCGCTACCATTGAGTTGATTTTGACTCATAGTGGTCCTAACTCTGTTTTGTTATTTTAGTGGTTTCTTTAGGGTTTATCATGAATACAAAACAGAATTAGGACCAATAAGTCAACCAAAGAAATAAAGTAGAATCATAAAACAAATATTCAATTAATACAAATGAAGGAAGAAAAAGAGGTAAAAGAACAAATAACAGATGTGACAAATGGAAACTATTAATATGATAGAAATAAATCTAACCATATCAGTATTCACACTAAATGTAATTGATCTGAACTTCCCAGTTAAAAGGCAGTGTTTATCAGATTGGATAAAAGTGCAAGTCCCAACTATATGCTACCTACATGAAACACACCTTAATAACTAGACACATATAAGTTAAAAGTAAAAGAGTGAGAAAAGATAAACTATGATAACATTAATCAAAAACAGCTGGAGAGACTGTATTAATATCATATAAAATATATTTTAGATAAAATGATGAAATCAAGGATAAAAGTGGTCATTTTTAATGATAAAGTGGTTAATTCCTCAAGAAGATGTATCAGTTCTAAAATTCATGCACATATTAACAGAGCTTCCAAATGCATAAAATCAAAATTGTTAAAACTGCTACAAGAAATAGATCAATCAACACTTATAGTTGAGAAACACCTCTCTCAATAATTTATAGAACATGCAGATAATCAGTAAGTATATAGAAGAGCTGAACATTATCAACCAAATTGACATAATTGACATTTATACATACTCCCCATAACAGTAGCGGAATATGCGTTGTCTACAAGTGAATGCAGAAAATTTACCAAGATGTGCATCGTAATCTGAGCCATAAAGCAAGTCTCAATAAATGTGCAGGGATTCAAGTATTCAAACGATGTTCTTTGACCACGGGGGCACTAAGTTAGGAATTAATAACAGAAAAATCTCTGGAAAAATCCCGATTTATTTGGCAATTGGATAACACACTTCTAAATACCCATGGATTACAGAAGAAATAAGAAAGGATTTTGCTAAGTATTTTGAACTAAATGAAAATTAACACACAGCATATCAACGTGTGTGCAATACTACTAGCTCAGTCCTCTGGTGGAAACTTATAGGATTAAACCTATACTATAAGAAAGGAGTTTCCTGAATGGCAGAAACAGTTAAAGCACTGGACTACCAGCTGAAAACATGCAGTTCTAACCCACCCAGAGGTACCTAAGAAGACAGGCCTGGCAATCTGCTTCGGAAAGGTCACAGCCTTGAAAACCCTATGAAGCAGTTTTACGCCACACACATATGGTCATTGTGGTCAGAATCAACTTGACACAACTAATAACAGCAACATTAGAAAAGAAGAAAGATCAAATCAATGACATCAGCTTCCATTTTAAAAACTGGAAAAAGAAGAACAAATTAACACAAAAGTAAAAGGAAGGAAGGAAATAATAAAGATCAGAGTGAAAATCAATGGCATACAAGAGAAAAACAACAGAATAAAATGTATAACACTGTCTTTGAGAAAATCTATGCAGTTGATAAACCTGTATGCACATTATCATGGAAAAAATGTTGAAGAAACAATTATCAATAATTTTCCTCGGTTATCTGGAATAAAAAAGGTGATATTCAACTGATACTTAACAGATATTAAAAGGACAACAAAGAAGTATTATGAACCACATTGCCAGTAAATTCTACAACTTAGATGAATAGACAAAGTCTTTAATAGATACAAACTACAAAAGCTCATTTAAGACAAAAATAGATAACCCGATAGCTCTTTATTTATTTATTTTTTAAAACATTGAGTTGTTACGGAAAAATCTTCCCAAAGAAAACTCAGGTCCCAACTTCACTGGTGAATTCTAGCAATCAAAAAACAAAGAAAAAAATAATATAAATAATAATATAAATTTTAGACAAAATCTATCAGGGAAAGACTATTTCCCAATCTATTCTATGAAGTCAGCACTGCCTTGTATCAAAATCAAAGACATAGAAGACACATATAGAAAAAGAAAGAAAAATATAATGATCTCAATGTGTGCATAAAAAATATTTTACATAATCCAACATCCATTTCTAATTAAAAACAAAAAACAAAAAACCTTTCAGTTAACTTGGAATAGAAGCAAAGTTGTTCGACCTTATAAAGGGCATCAATAAAAAACCTGCAGTTAGTCTTTTACTTAATCCTAAAAGACTGAAAGTTTCTCTCAATGTGTAGCAACAAGATAGAATGTCTGCTCCCACCATTTCTATTCAGCATTGTACAGAATGTTCTAGCCACTGCAACAAGGCATAACTATTAAATAAAAGGCATCTGGAGTAGAAAGGAGGAAGCAAAACTGTCTTTATTTGCTGACAAGATAGGCTATGTTAAAAAGTTCTTTGGAATCTTCAGAAGAAGAAAAAAAAAAGTGGGTAGCTAAAACTAATAGGTGAATTTAGCAAGGTTACGAGATACAAGTAATATACAAGAATTGTTTTCTACATTTTTGCGACAAACATCAGATATTTAAATTGGAAAAACATTAGTTTAATAACATCACAAGTGAGAAATACTTAGGGCTAATGCTAAACAAAAATTTGAAAGACCTGTGTACTGAAAATTATAAAACATTACTGAGAGATTAAAGAAAACCTAAATAAATCAAGAGTCCACTGTGTTCATGGGTAGAAAGACACAATATTGTTAAAATTTCTATTTTCCTCGTAGATTCAACACAATCCCAGTCAAAATCCTAGAAGTATTTCATTGTAGAGAATGACAGGCTGATTCTAAAATTCATATAGAAATGAAAGGACCTGGAACAGACAAAATATTTTGAAAAAGAACAAAGTTGGAGGGCTAGTATTACCTGATTTCAAAACATATATCTCTACAGTAATAAAGATAGCATAATGTTGATATCAAGATTAGACAAATAGATCATTTTTATCACGTAGTGCCAAGAAGACTCAAGTCTGTGTTTTAGACTTAACTTCAAGGACATAAAAAAAAAAAAAATTAAGCTTTGTATCACTGATAGCATAATGTTAAGAGCACACACTCTGGAACTAGACTTTCTGACTTTTACTCTACATCTCTCACTGACTGGCTTTATAAATTTGAGGAGATCACCAAAGCTCTTGTTGCTACAGTTTCTCCATCTGTAAAATGGGTATAATAATAGTACCGACTTCACAGTGTTATCAAAAATATAAAATGAGTTTATATATGTGTATATATATATAGCATTTGGAAAAATGACTGGTGCATAGTAGCCTTTATGTGAGTGTTAACTATTATTGTTATTATTACTATTTCTATTACAATTTCTAATATTATTATCTTCAAGATGAAGAAAGCCAAACTTTTCCAGGATACCAGCAAAAGATTGAGAGACACAAGATTAGACATGAGAAGAACTAGTTATTTACTTACTCTAAGATTTCTCTATGGGGCACTACTGCTCTGTCCTATCTGGTCGCTATGAGTCGGAATTGGTTTGGTTTCATTTTTGGTTTTAAGATTACTTTAAAACTTTCTCATTATTAAAACATTTTTACATCACTCACTAATTTACCTGTTAAATATTACAGATTGAAAAGCCTCTGTTAAAATTCAATTAAATTGTTATGATCTAATGATTGTTTTATTAATATACTTTGTTGGGTTGCTGAGATAATTTTTTGACCATTTTTGCATTATTTTCTAAAATTCCTAGTCAACTATATATAAGTTCTTTTCTAAAATTGAAAAGAATATTTTATCTCTGACACTACTGACCTCCAAAGATGAAAACATAGTAAGCTAATTTATGTTAAATAGGCAGTAACAAATAATAATCCATTTAAATGTAAATAACATATTGGGCGTTGAAGATGCTGATCCATAATGACATTTATTTTCAGTTGTTATAACTCTGATGTTTCTAGTGGAACTGAGCACTAGAATTTTAGATAGATCGTTTTATAGGATGAATAATTGCTGGAATAAAATTGTGCCTTTTCAGTAACTTGCAGTGCGGAAAGAAGTTTTTATATCATATTTATAACAAGCAAATTGATGTATTAAAAATAGCTATGATTTTGCCCTCTTTATTTATATAACTGAAATCAATGTGCTGAACATGCTTATGCTTTGGACATGTTTGCTATTTTGCCACTTCCTTACCTTTTAGAAAGAAGGTCACAATCTAAATTGTTATCTAAACTTGGTTTTCTAAATTACTTTTAGAGTTATTCATAAGATCTCTGAACACTGCTGTATATAACACTGCTATATAGGAAACCCTGGTGACATAGTGATTAAGAGCTGTGGCTGCTAACTAAAAGGTCAGCAGTTCGAATCCACCAGGTGCTCCTTGGAAACTATTGGGCAGTTCTACTCTGTCCTATAGGATTGCTATGAGTCAGAATCGATGGATGGCAATGGGTTTTTGGTTTTGGGGTATATAAAGCAAATTTCAATACTGATATCAATGAATTTTCCTTTTGGTAAAATGAAAAAAAGATAATTTCATGTGTTAGTAGTTTTTGTTGTTTTGTATTTGTGTGCCACTTATGTTGATAGACATAGACATCACTTTGTCAGAATACATTTTTGTAAGACATTCCCTCCCATAGGATAAACCTGTTTCAGAGTTTTTGAAGAGACAGTTCAGAGATGATAGATGAGCAGTTCTTTTTGCTTCTCATGTAATAGCCCTATTAGTTTGAAAATTGAGGATTGATGAAAAAGATAAAAAAATATTTTATTTCAGATTCACATTTCAACCATGAGCACTGTTTTTGTATTTACAATTTTATGAAACGTGTTCCTTCTACTATTGCTGTTATAGCATTTTATCATGTTTTGGTGGCAAGTCTGATTATTCTGCTTTGATTATCATTAAATCAATGTCTGTCTAGTTTAGTTTTTACCTTTCCTTAAGAATTCCAAGATGCTAATGAAAATCATTTTCATGTGACTCTGGACACAACTTCTTACCGGTATTGTCCATCAACTGGAAGATTAGGAAAAGGGAAAATAGTTTCTTTTGTTGGGTTTTGCTCTTTTGTGTTAGTTTGATTTGTTTGGTGTACCTTATAAAAATGAAAGTCAGTGACGAGAAAGTGAGAAGAGGTTAGAGAAAGAAAATTATTTAAAAGAAAACTTCCAACATATAGTTGTTTTCTTGGTTGTTTTGTTGGGATTAGTCAAAAATTTCATAGTGAGGCATGTTCTCGCAAGTGGTAAAATTTAGATGAGAGAAATAAAGGCCTTCTTACAGGCCTTATATGATCAGGTGGGAGACACTCTCTTAGAAGTGGTAACACTATGCTGTGGCTGACATTTAATGGAAATGCAGTTATGGACAACATCTCTTTTGATTGCTAAGTTCCCAGGAACATTTGGTCAGTACACATCGCTGGTTGATTACACATACTGTACTTTAAATGCCACTCTTGATCAGATATTGCCAGCCATGTTATATAAACTAGATAAATCTCTCTTTCTCTGAATTTGCATATGTATTTATATATAAGATGATTATGTATTATATATAAAATAATATAATATGATATAATATAAAATAATGTATAAAAATTGGGCTTTGGTATGAATATATATGCATATGTGTGTGTGTGTATGTGTGTATTTCCTTCTCACCCAAACACTTTATTATTTGATGAGGCCTTTACCAAGCCATCAGTCATCAAGTATTTTCTGAATACATATTATTTAGTCAGTAATATACTGAATGCTCTTTTGTTTTTGTTAGTATGACTAGGTCCAAATTTTCAATACTAGCACACAGGTACACATACTTCAGTCTCACAAATAATTTCTACAAATTATTAGGTGTAATGAAGCTTTTTAGATTGATTGAATTTGATCACTTCACCTTATTTTACCATTAAGTAGATTCTTGGTTTGAAAGCTAAAATTCCCAAGTATGTAAGCTCATAGAACCACTGAGAACCTAAATATCTATGAGAAAAAAAAAAAAAAGTGAAGGAAAAAGAAAAGAACCTTTTTGAGAAGAACTTCTTGGTTGTCAGAGCCCTGGTGACGCCGTGGTTAAGTGTTCAGCTGCCAACCAAAAGGTCAGCAGTTCAAATCCACCAGCCACTCCTTGGAAAAACTCCACGGGGAAGTTCTACTCTATCCTATAGGGTTGCTATGAGTCAGAATCGACACAGCAGGTTTGGTTTTTGATTTTCTTGGTTGTCATTATTTGTGTTCCTTCTTTCTGGGTCTGGCTATTTAAATTAATTCTTGATTTAAAAAATGTACTTGAAAGTTTAAACCTGGGTGAGGGAGTTCAGAAGAAAGGCTAATGACTCTATGCCTTAATGGCACCATGTATCTATGCTGACACTGGAGTCAGATTATTGAAATCATCAGAGCAAGAAGAAAAATCCTCAAACAGTTTAGTCGTTGCGATTCAAGAGAGAATGCTAATTGTAATTCCCCTAAGAGAAATTCAGAAATGTCATTAAATCCATCTAATTTTCTGATCTGTGAGTAACAGTTCTGGCTGTCATCTACAAAAACCAAACCAAACTTATTGCCGTCGAGTCGGTTCCAACTCATAGTGACCATATAGGTCAGAGTAGAACCACTCCCATAGGGTTTCCAATCAGCGGCTGATGGATTCGAACTCCTGACTTTTTGGTTAGCAGCCCAGCTCTTAACCATTGCGCCACCAGGGCTCTGTAGGACTGGGAAAAGGAGGATCTCAACCTTTGGATGAAAGGGTAGTCATACACCAGACAGATGATAATAAAGACTTTTTTTTTTTTTTTAAATCAGCAGAAGAAGAATTGTATACTAATGAGTAAGGGAAACAGTGGCTACCATATGAAAATACTGCAGCAGACATGAACATGTACCTAGATCTTCATCACTTTACCTTGTATCTTGCAAAGCTAAGAAGAGCAGGAAGTAGGTTCTAAGCTGAGCTTTAGCTATTTCAAGATGTGATCTTTAGTAAATCTCTTTATATTGCTAGACTCAGTTTCTTTATTTAGAGAAATCAAATTGTATAAATAGAAAGTCCTACCTCTGTATTTTTGTCATATGTGCTCAAAGTATGTATTGATCTATGATTACAGCAGTTTACAGTGTCAGTAAATGCAATAATTATGCAATTGTGTAAACTTGAAAGGTAAAACATAAAACAGAAATTGCTTTGAAATGTGTTCCTTGTTGTTTCAGCATCAAACATGTCCAACCTTAAACCCATGTCATGATTATGATTTGTCTTTATAAATGTTTCCAGCCTTTCCTTGAATACATCCTAGGTGTGCTTTGCCAAAGCAAGGCAGCCACAGTAATATAGCCAATGTCGGGAAATGAAAAGAGAATAGATTTATAGATGTATATTTTGCGTATTATTAAGAATCTTGCTAAATGAAGCCAGATACTTATTGCTTTCTCATATAATGTGATTTATACAATTCATTAAATATGTGACAGCTTTATGACCAATTGTCAAAAATAATTATATTCGAATGAAAATATTTCTAGTATTGTATAAAGGAAAATCTAAGATTTTTCAGTTCAGGAAAGAAGTCATTTTAGAATCCAAATCAAGTGTTGAATATTATTTAAGAATGAGAGATTATTCCATTGATCTTTGTTATGCAAGTAAAATTAGGTGGGTTTCATGTTCCTTAAATTACAATTTTACATCTTTCATTACTAGTATGAATTAAATTATCTTTTTCTTTTCTCTTCTGCCATTCATACTGTCTCTAGCCAGTAATGTTATAAAATATTCTAAGAAAAAGAGATGCAGCAATTTGTCATGTCTAGACTTCCAGGTAACTTAACTGTCATTTAGTTATTCACAGAACAATTTAAAATTTGAATTTTGACAAATGGTAGGACTCCCTTGATAAAACTTACACTTCGATTAACAGATTGAGTTAAAAAAAAAAAAAAAACAAAGGTAGAAAACCCCCTTCTAACTCTGGGAGGACATGAAGCAAGATCGTCAGCACACTTATCCTATATTTAGGAGAAATTAAGAGAAAGCAAAGTAAATATACTTGATTCTCATCAAACATCTATGAAATATATTGAAAACTAGGGAAAAACTGTACAGGAGTTTTTTAAGAGTAGAGATCCTACCTAAGAACTAGATTGAGAAATAAGAAATACTTATTTTATTAAAAAAGATTTGCTATTAGAACACCTACTGGGCATTTAATCCCATGTTTTAACAATATTTCCTTTAGAAATATTAATCAATAGTAGCATTAATATCGCACTGTGCCAATCCAATTTGTTTCTCAGATCTGTCAACGAAAACCCTACCATGAGACTCTGGGCACCCACTGCAGCTTGTAACCTAGGAAACAAGTATTGCAGAATGAGGGAATGAGAAATACATCTCTCCTTCTCATGGTTACTAGCACCTCTCTAGCATGCTGCTGGTTTTGAAACCCTGCTCTTTCACTTACTACGTTAGTGATATTTGGTAAAATATTTAATATATTTGTGCTCATAAAAATAGAGGTACTAACAGTATGGTAGCACTATTTGAATGGAGCCCTTGTGTCAGGCAGTGCACTGCCAACAGACAGTACCAACCTCACTGAGTTACTAAGATTTAGACAAAGTAAAATTTGTAAAATCCATAGAACAGTGTCTGGCCAAGAGTAGGTTCATAGTCAAAGTTGTGTCGTTGTTGATGATGTTATCATTATGATCCTGAGAAGTTTGGACACTGAAAGTAGCAGGGGCAGAAGATGTGGCACCCTGTCAGTAGGGACAGGCTTAAAAATTATTTCAAGCAGCTTCTTTGGTTGCAACTTTGAACAAAGAGAAAAAAATTGTTAGAAATGTGATGTGTCTCTTGGAACTCAGAAATATTTTGGTGAGGAAAAAGGAAAACATATTTTATTGGAGGAGCCTCAGTAATCTGATAGGCATAAATATAGGCAAAACCAGAGATTGTTAGATTATCATTGTCAATGTGAAGATTGCTTTTAAAACACAGATTGGGAAGATATAATGGTTAGTGATATGTCGACCCACCCTACACCCATCTCAAGTCCCTTCAGCTCTGAAGGCTGGGAAGCTAACCTGTCTTTTACAGACTCCCTTGCAGCTCAGAGGGAGCATGTGAGCACAAGTTACACCCACAGGAGCTCAGAGTGAGAAAGTAGCTGTGGGGATGCAGGCTGATGCTCTGGCAATTGTGGTTGTGATGGATCTGAATTTTAGAAGGTGATGGTGGAAGAGCTTCTGGCAACCCTTCTGAGTGTGGTCAGGGCTAAGTGCTGCAAAGCAATAGCAGTTTCAACAGAACAGTTGAGCATTATGGCCAAGCCTCGTTCCTGGCTGTAGGCTCCTCACTTATTCGCTGACCCTCTTAGAGGACCATTAAGCTACCTAACATTTTAGTAATCCCATTCTCCATAAACCACCTGGAACTTCGATAGCAAATTCTGCTTTTTTCATGTAAATGTAAATGTAGATACAGATCTAGATAAGGAGCCTTGGTGGCGCAATGGTTAAATGCTTGGCTGCTAACCAGAAGGTGGGAGGATCAAACCCACCAGCTGCTCTGTGGAAGAAAAAACCTGACAATCTGCTCCACTAAAAAATTCAGCCTCGGAAACCCTATGGGGCAGTTCTACTCTTTCATACAAGGTCTCTATGATTCAAAATCAACTTGATGGTAACGGTATTTGTTTTTAATCAATTATTAAGATTATGTAAATAATTTCTTTGACTCTCAAAACTAGCTGGATATGGAGGCGGAGCCAACATGGCACTACAGACAGAAGCATCATACTGTCCGTCCACAGCAAAGACCTGAAAAACTAACTAAAATAGAAACAAACATCAATCCTGGAACCCTAAGCCTCAAATGAAGAGATAAAGAACTCAGCCAAGCACTGAATGGAATAAGAAACTGACACAGAACAGAAAACAGGGAGAGTTACATGTGGAGGTCCCCTATCAGCTAACGCAGCATGGATTCACCATCTTGGACTCCTATTGGAGATCAGCGGACAGGAAATAGGAGATCAGCGGACAGGAAGTACAGGAAAGCAGCTTCACAGAGTTCCCAGCAGGAGACAGAACAACTAGTAACCGGTGATACATGCTTTCCCACCCTCATCCTTCTCCCCCACCCCACTTGTCCTCTGCCACTTCCCAGCTGGCTGCAGTCACTTGGCTGGCCAGGAAGTGCAGGGTCCATGCTGCTTGTATTCACCCCACCCCCACTGAAGAGCAGCAGATAGGGAATATGGAAAGCAGCTTCACAGAGTTCCCAGCAGGAGACAGAACAACTGGTAACTAATGATATATGCTTTCCCACCCCCCATCCTTCTCGCCTCTGCTTGGCCTCTGCCCCTTCCTAGCTGGCTGCAGTTCCTTGACCAGACAGGAAGTGCAGGGTCCATGTAGCTTGGATTTGCCCTGCCTACATCAGAGAACAGCAGACAGGGAGTACAGAAAGCAACTTCACTGAGCTCCCAGCAGGAGACAGCACATGGTAACTAGCAATATATGCTTTTCCACCCCCATCTTTCTTCCCCCCAGTCGACTTCCACTGCTTCCCACTGGCTTCAGTCTCTTGGCTGGGAGACACCCACTCCAGCACCGTGCCGCTTGGGTTCACCCCACCCACAATGGCCGGCTCCATCAGTGCCATTTGTTTGTTACTGGTGTTGCTTTTTGCCGATTCTTTTGGTTTTGTCCCTGCCCCTCACCACCTCCCCCTGCTTTCTCTCAAACACCTGGCTCTGTGTGCCAGCTTTGCTTATTCTTGAAAGGTTGTGAAGCCCTGCTCAGCTGGGGAACTGCTTCCCTGGTCTGCGCCACCACGCTGGTAGGATCCCTGGAATCTTTTTTTCCTTTTTTTTTGTTTTGTTTTGTTCTTTTTCTTTTTGTGGCTTGGGAACCCCTTCTGGCCAGGCTGTACTCCCTAGATGGGAAGCCATGGTGTGCAAAACCAATGATTCTGGGATCCCTGGGGAGCATTTCTTTTTTTTTCTTTCTTTTTCCTTTTAGTCTTTATTTATTTCTCAGTTTTTTGTCTCTCTATACTTACCTTCTTTTCCTGTCTCCTGAATACCTGGCACCATATGACACCTCTGCCCCTTCTAGTCAGGCTTTACTTAGCGGCCTGGGAGCCACTTCCCTGGTGTTTGCAGCTGCACTGGCGGTATCCCTGGGAGCTTTGCTTTTCCTTTTTTTTTCTTTTTAAATTTCCTTTTTAATTTTTATTTACTTTATTTTATTTTTTAATTTTTTCTTTTTTTTCTCTGTCTCTCGTCTCTCTACTCCAACGGCAGACTCCCTTAGCGCTCTTTGTGTATGTGTGTGTTTTTTGTTGTTTGTTTGTTTCTGGTTCCTGTTTCTCCTTGCTCTCTCTCTTCTTTCCTTAGCTCCACAAATCACAACCTCCCCCCTCCTTCCTGCCTACCTGCACCATGCACTGAACATCGCACCCCTGAGGAGCCTACTGGAATTTGCCCTGAGCTGATTCCGGGCCCACACTGTCAGGCGTAGTATATGCTACAAATAACCCATCCCAGTCCCTTCCCTTCAGCTGGACCTGCCCTGCTGCAACATAGCTGAGTGACTAGCCCTGCCCATTGGACAAGGAGATGAAAAATATCATTCCCACAGATGAGCAAACAACAAAGAACACACAGACTGTCTGCTCAGACATAACCAAATAAAACAAAAAAGCTGGAGGAAGCAAACAAATCTACAATAAATATATGAAGAAAATAACTACTGAATGTCCTGAAAACAGCAGATAATATCAAAACATGTAGAAACACAGGACAGGATGGTTCCAGTAGGTATCCAAAATAAAACACCAGATAACTTTCCAGTAGAAGAAAAGGCGCTAGAACTACCTGATAGGGAATTCAAATCTCTAATACTGAGAGCTATTCAACAGTTGAAGCAAAAAGCAGACACAAATGAGGAAAAAATAGACAAATTCAAGGAAAAGGCAGACAAATTCATAGAAAATACAGACAAAAAAATGGAAGAGTTCAGGAAAATAATACAGGAACAAAATGCCAAAATAAATTCACAACTAGAAATCATACAAAAGCAAAAATTAGAAATCCAAAAGATAAACGGCAATATTTCAGAAACAGACAGTTTCATAGAAGGGCTGAGGAGCAGATTTGAAACAATGGAAGAGAGGATCGCAGAATTGAAGACAAACACTTGAATGCCACTTTGAGGAAAAATCAGAAAAAGAACAAAGAAAAATGAAGAAACTCTGAGAATTATGTGGGATACAATCAAAAGCAAAACTTTGCAAGTGAACAGAGTTCCAGAACAAGGGGAGAAAACAGAAAACACATAGAGGATCATTGAAGAATTGCTGACAGAATACTTCCCTAATAACATGAAAGATGAAAGACTAACCATCCAAGAAGTTCAGTGAACCACATTTAGGATAGACCCCAAAAGAAAATTACCAAAGTATATCATAATCACACTTGCTACAACCAAAGACAAACAAAGAATCCTGAGAGCAGCTTGAGAAACACAAAAAGTCACATACGCGGGGAAACAATAAGACTAAGCTCTGATTATTCAGCAGAAACCATGCAGGGAAGAAAGCAATGGGATGACATATGTAAAAACTTCAACGAAAAAAATTGCCAGCCAAGAATAATATATCCTGTAAAACTCTCATTCAAAAATGATGACGAAATTAGGACATTTCCAGATAAACAGAAATTAAAAGAATATGTAAAAACCAAACCAAACTTACAAGAATTATTAAAGGGAGTCCTTCAGTTTGAGAACAAACAATATCAGACGACAGCCTGAATCTAGAATGCAAGATCATACAAGCCAGATACCAACCTAGGAAATGAACCCTCAAAGACTATCCAGAATAAAAAAAATTACAACAGGAAAACAGAGGTTAATCTGTAAATGAAAACAGTGTCAGAACAATAAAAGAGGGAATAAACAGTGTAGGCGTAGAACTTTCAAATGGAGAGTAAGGCAAGGTGATACCAAGTAATAATAGACTGGTTGAAACTTAGGAAGGTAAGTGTAAATTTCAAGGAAACCACAAACAAAGCTAACAAACCTGCTTATCAAAATAAAGAAGAAAAACAAAGTTTCGATAGAAACAAAATCTACAAAAAAAGAAAAAAAGAAAAAATCCACAAACAAAAGGAATTCAGCAGAGGAGAGTAAGAGAAACAAAAAAAAGGATCCATCAATATTCTGTCTACAAGAGACACACCTTAGAAACAAAGACATAAATTTATTAAAAATCAAAGGATGGAAAAAAATATAGCAAACAGCTACCCAAAAAAAAAGCAGGAGTGGCAATACTAATCTCAGATAAAATAGACTTTAAAACAAAATACACCATAAAAGGCAAAAGCACTATATCGTTATTAAAGGGACAATCCATCATGAAGACATAACTGTAATAAACATCTACGCCCCCAATGACAGGGTTCCATAATACATAAAACAAACTTTAACAGCTCTGAAAAAAGAAATAGACAGTTCACAATAATAGTAGGAGACTTCAATTTACCACTCTCGGTAAAGGACAGAACATCTAGAAAGAAACTCAAAAAAGATATAGAAGACCTAAAGGGCACAATCAGCCAACTTGACATCATAGACATATATACAACACTCCACCCAACAGCTGCAAAGTACACATTCTTTTCCAGTGCACATGGAATGTTCTCCAGAATAGACCGTATCTTACATCACAGGGCAACCCTCAACAAAATATAAAACATTGAAATAATACAAAGTATCTTCTCTGACCACAACGCCATCAAGGTAGAAATTAACAATGGAAAGAGCAAGGAAAAAGAATCAATTACATGGAAACTGCATAACACCCTGCTTACAAACCACTGGGTAATAGAAGAAATCAGAGATGGAATCAAAAAATTCCTAGAATCAAATGAGAATGGAAACACATCATACCAAAACCTTTGGGACACAACAAAGGCAGTCCTCAGAGGTCAATTTATAGCAATAGATGCACACATCAAAAATGAAGAAAGGGACAAAATCAAAACATTA
>NW_004444108.1:5737725-5762854 GCF_000243295.1 Trichechus manatus latirostris | reverse complement strand
TACTCAAACTATTTCAGAGCATAGAAAAGGAAGCAACACTTCCGAATTCATTCTATGAAGCCAACATAACCCTGATACCAAAACCAGGCAAAGATGTCACAAAAAAAGAAAATTACAGACCAATATCTCTCATGAATATAGATCAAAAATTCTCAACAAAATTCTAGCCAGTAGAATTCAGTATTGTATCAAAAAAAATAGTACACCATGACCAAGTAGGATTCATACCAGGTGTACAAGGATGGTTCAACATTAGAAAATTAATCAACATAATCCACCACATAAATAAAAGGAAAGAAAAGAATCACATGATCATCACAGTCGATACAGAAAAGGCATTTGACAAAGTCCAATACCCATTCCTGATAAAAACTCTCAATAAAATAGGTACAGAAGGGAAATTTTCCAAGATAATAAAGGGCATCTATGCAAAACCAACAGCCAACATCATTCTTAATGGAGAGGGCCTGAAAACATTCCCCTTGAAAACAGGAACAAGACAAGGATGCCCTTTATCACCACTCCTATTTAACATTATGCTGTAAGTCCTAGCAAGAGCAAGAAGGCAAGACAAAGAAATAAAGGGCATCCAAATTGATAACAAAGAAGTTAACTGCCCCTATTTGTGGATAAGATGATACTATACATAGAAAACCCAAAAGACTTCATGAGAAAACTACTGAAACTAATAGAAAGGTGAAGCAGAGTAGCAGGATACAAGATAAACATACAAAAATCAGTTGGCTTCCTATACACCAATAAAGAGAATGATGAAAAGGAAATCAGGAAAACAATACCATTTTTAGTAGCCCCTAAAAAAAAATAAAAAACTTAGGAATGAATCTAACCAGGGATGTAAAAGACCTGTACAAAGAAAACTACAAAGCACTACTGCACAAAGCCAAAATACATCTACATAAATTGAAAAACTTACCATGCTCATGGATAGGTAGACTAAACATTGTGAAAATGACAATTCTACCCAAAGCAACGTACAAATATATTGCAATCCCGATCCAGATACTAACAGCGTTCTTTAAAGAGATGGAATAACTAATCATTAACTTCATATGGAAAAGGAAGAGCCCCTAATAAGTAAAGCACTATTGAAGAAGAAGAATGAAGTAGTAGGACTCTCACTAACTGATCTCAGAACCTACTATACAGCTGTGGTAGTTAAAACAGCCTGGAACTGGTACAACGACAGACAATTTGACCAATGGAACAGAATTGAGAACTCAGACGTAAATGTATCCACCTATGGTTACCTGGTCTTCAACAAGGGCCCAAACTCCATCAAATGGGGAAAAGAGTCTTTTTAACAAATGGTGCTGGCAAAACTGGATCTCCATCTGCAAAAAAAAGAAGCAGGACCCATACCTCACACTACACACAAAAACTAATCCAAAATGAATCAGAGACCTAAATATAAAGCCAAAAACTATGAAGTACATAGAAGAAAATATAGGATCAACATTAGAGGACCTAATTCACAGCATTAACAGGATACAAACCATAACCAACAATACACAAACTCCAGAAGATGAGCTAGATAACTGGGATCTTCTAAAAATTAAACACTTATGCTCTTCGAAAGTCTTCACCAAAAGAATAAAAAGAGAATCTACAAACTGGGAAAAAAATTTTGGCTATTACAAATCCAACAAAGGTGTAATCTCTAAAATCTACAGGAAAATCCAACACCTCTACAACAAAAAGATAAATAATCCAATTAAAAAATGAGCAAAGGAAATGAACAGACACTTCACCAAAGAAGACATTCAGGTGGCCAACAGACACATGGGGACATGCTCGTGATCACTAGAGATCAGAAAAATGCAAATTGAAACCACAATTGGATACCATCTCACCCTGGCATCACTGGCACAAATAAAGAAAACAGGAAATAAATGTTGGAGAGGCTGGAGGGAGATCAGGACTTTTATGCACTGCTGGTGGGAATGCAAAATGATATGGCACTTCCTTAGAAAGCTAGAAATATAAATACCATATGATCCAGCAATTACACTCCTAGGAATATATCCTAGAGAAAAATGGGTCATCACACAAATAGGCATATGCACACCCTTGTTCATTGCAGCATTGTTCTCAACAGCAAAAATGTGGAAACAAACTAGATGTCCATCAACAGATGAATGCATAAACAAACTATGGTACATACACACAATGGAGTATTATGTGGCGATAAACAACAATGATGAATCCGCAGAACATCTTGTGGATGAATCTGGTGGGCATTATGCTGAGTGAAATAAGTCAATCACAGAAAGACTAATATTGTATGAGACCACTACTGTAAAAACTCAAGAAAAGATTTACACATAAAAAGAAACAAACTTTGATGGTTATGAGGGACGGGAGGATTTGCGGCAAAATACTAAATAGACAATAGATAAGTGGTAACTTTGGTGAAGGGTAAGACAGTACACAGTACTGGGAAGTCAGCACAACTTGTACAAGGAAAGGCCATGGAAGCTCCATAGACACATCCAAACTCCCTAAGGGACTAAATTGCTCGGTGCAGGGCTGTGGGGACCATGGTCTCGGGGAACATCTAGCTCAATTGGCATAACATAGTTTATAAAGAAAATGATCTACATTCTATGTTTCTGAGTAGCGTCTGGGGTCTTAAAAGCCTATGAGCAACCATTTAAGATACTCCACTGGTCTCACCACTTCAGGAGCCAGGAAGAATGAAGAAAATTAAAGATACAAGGGAAAGATTAGTCCAAAGGATTAATGGACCTTCAGCAACCACGGCCTCTACCAGACTGAGTCCAGTACAGCTAGAATGTGCCCGGCTACCACCACTGACTGCTCTGACCAGGATCACAACAGAGGGTTCTGGAGAGAGCTGAAGGATGTAGAACAAAATTCTAACTCACAAATAAAAGACCAGATTTACTGGCCTAAAGGAGACTGGAGAAACCCTGAGAGTATGGCCCCCAGATACCCTTTTAGCTCAGTGGTGAAGTCATTTCCAAGGTTCACCGTTCAGCCGGGGAGTGGACAGCCCCATAAAACCAAATGGGACTAATGAGGCACAGCAGTCGAGGGACAAGGGCCAGAAGGCAGAAGGGGACAGGAAAGCTGGTTATGAGGTTGTTATGAGGTTGTTAACCATTGTCATAGGGCAACACGTGTACTAACTGTTAAATGAGAAACTATTTTGTTCTGTAAGCCTTCATCTAAAGTGAGAATAGCAGCACAATTGGAAGAGCGTAGTCGATGTCACTGAACTGTGCATGTAGAAATTTTTGAAATGGTGTATCTTTGGCTATTTATATTTTCACAAAAAAAAAAAAAAGGTCGAGAATGGAGAGGGTTGACATGTTGTGGGGTTGTTAACCAATGTCATAAAACAATATGTGTACTACTGCTGTTTCATGAGAAACTATTTGTTCTATAAGCCTTCACCTGAAGTACAATAAAAAATAAAAAAAAAAAAAGACCAGACTTACTGGTCTGAGACTGGAGAAACCCCAAGAGTATGGCCCCTGGACACCCTTTTAGCTCAGTAATGAAGTCACTTCTGAGGTTCACCCTTCAGCCAAAGATTAGACAGGCCGGTAAAACAAAACAAGACTAAAGGGGCACAACAGCCCAGGTGCAAGGATTAGAAGGCAGGAGGGGACAGGAAAGCTGATAATAGGAAACCCAAGGTTGAGAAGGGAGAGTGTTGACATGTCGTGGGGTTGTTCGTCAATGTCATAAAACAATATGTGTGCTAACTAATGAGAAACTAATTTGTTCTGTAAACCTTCATCGAAAGTACAATAAATAAATAAATAAATAAAAACTAGCTGGATATGTCTTCAAATTTAAATAAATTACCAATTAAATTAATGTTATGTTTTACAAAAACAAGTCTATTGCATTAATGCTCAATTAAAGCTATTCATTAAGTAATGTAATAATAATAGTAAACCAGTAAAAATAAGGCAGTTGTGGAATGGATTCTGACTCATGGCAACCCATGTGTGTCAGAGTTGAACTGTGCTCCATAAATTTTCAATGACTAATTTTTGGGAAGTGTATCCCCAGGCTTTTCTTCTGAGAGGCCTGTAGGTAGACTGGAACTTCCAAACTTTTAGTTCGCAGCTAAGTGCATTAACTGTTTGCGCTACCCAATGACTTTAATAAAAATAGTAGCTAACATTTATTAAAGAGTCTAGATGGCACAAGTGGTTTGTGATCAACTGCTAACAAAAAGGTTGGAGGCTTGAACCCACCCAGCAGCTCTGTGGAAGAAGAGGCCTGATGATCTGCTTCCATAAAGATTACAGACAAGAAGACCCTGTGGAACAGTTCTACTCTATAACACATGGGGTCACTGTAATTCAGGAGTCGACTCAGTGGTCACTAACGACAATAACAACATTAAGTACTTATTACGTGTCAGCTGCTATTTGTGCATGTAATCTAGTTTAATCTGTGAAAAGTCCTCAAATTACAGATGTAAAAACTGAGCCTTAAAAAACTTTAAAAAGTTAACCATGGCCACCAACTAGTAAATGATAGAGCAGGTATGTGAATCTAGGCAGTATGGTTTAGACTTTTTACTCTATACTGTCTTGTTTTTTATAATATAATAATACTACAACAATAATAATTACTATGGTAATTTCAATACAATTGATTTTGCTATGATTTTAAATTGTACTAAGCATGTCATGTTTGGATAGTATTATAATAATGAATACAATTTTAATAAAAGTTGGCTCTGTTATGATTTTAAATTGTAATGAGGTTACATTTTTCAGGACTTAAAGTAGCATGTCTTCATTGCAGCTTGATCAAATTGTATCAGTCAATTATGATTAATGCATTTAGGGTCTAATATATTTGAAATAATTGAACTAGATTATCAGTAATTGTTTTTCAAATAGACTATTAAAATTAGGAACATTCTTTCTATAAATTGTATTCAAGTTTACGACTAGGTAGATATCATATTTCTTAAGTTTGGCTTGTGTTTTTAAGCTTTCCCTTATGGGTGTTGAGAGATATGAATAACATGCCTATAACCTTATGTCTAATGAAAGTGCCTGTCTTAAACTGAGTTCTCTAGAGAAGCAAAACCAATGAAGCATCTATATATATAGGAAGAGATTTATCTCAAGGAAATGGTACATGTGGTTGTAGAGGCTGGTAAGTCCCAAGTCTGTGGGTCAGGCATCAGGCTGGAGGCCTCTACTGACTCATGGAGTTGCAGGGACTGGTTAACCCAAGATCGGCAAGTCAGAAGGCAGGTCGCTGGCTCACAGGCTATAGAGACCGACAAATCCCAAGATCAGCAGGCAGTGTGGCAGGCCACTGGCTTGAGTCCCAAGAACCAAAGATCAGATGATGATGAGCCAGATGCAAGATCCTGAGCAAACAAGCGAGCTTTGCCGGACTGTCCATAAATATATTGGATGTAGGCCATACCCCCAAGGAAATTCCCCTTACAACTGATTGGCTGATCACATCAGATCACATCACAGAGGATGACTACCACATAACTGCCAAATACACCATTACAAAACTGCCAAACCACTAAGAATCATGACCCAACTAAGCTGACATACAGTCTTAATCATCACAGTCCATCCCTTGTCTACTTGGCACCTGTACACATCTCCTTAAACCATACACAATCTCTAAATAAAGACAATTAGAAAGTCATACTTGAGTCTAACATGATACATCTAGAATAAAAGCAGGAGGATTCACAGATCTGAACAACTGAGTGACTTCTATTCTAGAAAGCCCCTGAGATCACAGTAGAATTCTATAGTTCACTCAAGCATTTATTCCTTCGTTTATTTATTCATGTTTCAAATTCTTATTGTCTACTAATTGACAGGAAGTTTTTTCAAGTGAAAACCTCAGTGAACCCTTGAGGTCCTTATTTCCAGGGGATATCAAACCCCTTGCTGCCCAGCAACCATCATTCAGACCAAATTTTCTTCCCATCCCTACCCTACCTATATTCTTAGAGAAAGACTCTTCCTCACATATTCCCATTTCATCCTAGCTGGGTGAAGACAAACCAAAAAAGATGGTCACCAGCAAGATGTTTCTCTCTCTTATTTAGAGATGATGTTCCAAGCTCTCACAAGCTGGAAACTTTGATTTAGAATGAACTATCTGTAATTTGGTATCTCAAGTTGCTCTCCCACAGGACATCTCAGATCGACACCCTCTCCAAAGAGCGTTTGGGATCTGAGTGAGCACCAAGGCTTCCAGTAACCCTTGTGTGACATCATCTCTGACATAGCTCAGTTCCAAGGGCCCACTTTGAACCTAAACATGGCAACAAGAAAAACATGGCAACTGTTGAAACGGTTTAGGAAGTTGAGAGGAGGGAATTTATATATTAAAAATGAATTGAAACTTTTCCCTCAAAGAGATTGTCATCCATGGGGAAGAGAAATGTGAGTTCAAGGAATAACAGAGTGTGATGGGTCGTTTTGTTTCCCAAACCTCTCCTCAGATGCGGAATTACATCTCTCCAGCCCTGGAAATACAGTGTCCACTCTGAACCCTCTCAGGTCTCTTTTGTCTCTGAGGCCTCACACAGGCTGCGCCCTCTGACTAGAAGATGTTCTTTCCCTTCTTCTTTAGTGGGTTCTCCTCCATGGTACCCAATCTATGCCCCTGCTTTATATATTCAGAGCACTTAATAATCCTCCATCATAGCCCTCCTCCTGGTTCATGGGAGATGTTCAATTTCAAATTTGTGCCTTCCAAATGGACTATAAATAACTTGAGGACAAAGATGGGGTCTGCCTCATATTTGGCAGTCCCAAAAAGTAGGACAGTGCCTGACCCATAGGAGGTACTCAATGTACATGTGTTAATTAAATGAATGATGACATCCCTCTCCTAGTACCAAATGTCTTAGGTTGGGTTCTTTACAGAAGCAAAACCAGTGAAGCAGAGAGAGAGAGAGAGACAGATTTACCTCAAGGAAATGGCTCATGCGGTTGGAGAGGCTGGCAAGTCCCAAGTCTGTGAGTCACGCGTCAGGCTGGAGGCTTCTCTTTATTCACGTAGCTACAGATGATGTCGAAAGCTGCAAAGGCTGATGAACCCAAGATTGGTAGGTCAGACGGCAAGCCACTAACTCACAGGCTGAGGATGCTGATGCATCTAAGATTGGCAGTTAAGATGGCAGGTTGCTGGCTCACAGGCTGCAGAGGCTGACGAATCCCAAGATCTGCAGGCAATATGGCAGGTCTCTGGTTCAAGTTCTAAGAACCAGAGATCAGATAATGATGAGCCAGATGTAGGATCCAGAGTAATGAAGTAAGTTTTACCAGAACATCCATATATATATTGGATACAGGCCACACCCCAGAAGAAACGCCCCTTATAATTAATCAGCTGGTCACATCAGATCACATCATGGAGGATGACAACATTACTACATAACTGCCAAATTACATCATTACATAACTGCCAAACTACATAATTACATAACTGCTGAACCACTGAGAATCATGACCTAGCCAAGTTGACACACAACCTTAACTATCACAGTACTCTTAGAAACTTTATCAATTAAATTAACTCCATACACTTTTTTGAATATTAGAGATTAAAGCTCAACTTTTGATTCTGCAACAAACCTATTTTTAAAATAAGGAAGCTATTAAATGGCTAGAAGCACAATTCATGACGTGCTCTCTCCCTTAGAGTCATCTCAATCCCCAGTCCTTCTTCCACCTCACCATCCATTCATTCCTTCAAGCAATATTCATCAAGGACCGGCCATGCTTCACTACTCTTCTAGAATCTAGATGTTGTGGATATCACCTGAACAAGATAAACAACTTCTCTGCTCTCACTGAACTTAAATTCTAGTTTGGGGCTGGAGTAGAAGAGAATGAAAACAGACAAGCAGCAAGTAAAGAAAACTTAACACATTGTGATAAGTGCTATATTGTTATTGCTAATTGCCTTCAAGTTGACTTGGACTCATGACAACTTTATGTGTAACAAAACAAAACATTGTTCAGTCCTGCACCATCTTCATGATCACTGGTATGTTTGAGTACATTGTTGTAGTCCTTGTGTCAGTCCATCTCATGGAGGGTTTAATTTGTTTTTGCTGACCCTCTACCAAATATGATGTCCTTTTCTAGCAATTGGTCTTTCCTAATGACGTGTCCAATGTAAACTAAGTGAAGTCTCACCATCCTCGCTTCTAAGGAGCAACCTGATTGTATTTCTTCCAAGACCGATATATTTATACTTCTGAATATACTGGTATATTTATTCTCCGCCAACACCACAATTTGAAGGCAAAGTGCTATGTAGGTAACTAAACTAAGTGATATGATAGGAATACCTTATTGGCTACTCCAGAGAGGGTGGTCAAAACAGACATCTCTGAGGTAGTGGCATTGAAGCTGAGATAATAAGCTGAATAATAAGAAGGAGCAAGCCACATGAGGCTCAGGGGAAGAACACTCCAGGTAGAGAGAAGAGCTAATGCAAAGATGGACAGGAGGGTAATTGCTCTGGTTACTGTGTTTGAGACACTTAAGTAAGTTTTCTTTGAATGTAGTGGATAAAGAGGGACGTATACAAGATTAGGGATGTTGGCAAAGTTCTAATCAAGTAGGGCATTTAAGCCAGAAAGGAGAGCTTGGGTTTTATTATGAATGAAATGGGAAAACTTAAAATTAATCTGATTTTTATCTTAAAAACACAAGTCTCTGCTTAGTGAAAATGGATTGTGGGTGAACAAGAGATAGGAAGCTGTAATAATGGTCAAGCAAGATATGGTGGTGGCTGGGGCTAAGGAAGTGAGAGGGAGAAGTAGATAGTTTTGGAATACGGTTTTTTTTTTGTTTTTGGAGCATGCTCTTAAGTTTTTTATTATTGGTTTATTGTGATAAAATATATTTAACAAAATATTTTCCAATTCAGTATTTTTTTAGTATACAATTCAGTGCATTGATCACATTCATCATGTTGTAAAACCATCACTATCATGTGTTTCCCAATTATTCCATCACCATTAAAGGAAACTCAAAGATCCTAGACACTGACTCCCCTTTTCCCCCTCTGCTCTACCTTTGGTACCTGCTAAACATATTTCTCCACTGAGTATAATGTTAGCTGTGTTTTTATTATTATTATTATTTTTATAAATTCCTTTTTTATGTTGAGAAATTTCCCTTCTGTTCCTAACTTGTTGGGTGCTTTTATCATGAACAGGTGTTGGATTTTGTCAAATGCCTTTTCTGCATTGATTGAGATGATCTGTGGTTCTTTTCCTTTCTTCTCTTAATGCTGTGAGTCACATTGATTGATTTTCTAATGCTGAAACCACCCTTGCATTCCTGGGATACAGTGTGTTTTAAGAAAAGAATCTGCAGAACATACTGATAGACTTCATGTAGTTAGTGAGGGAGAGAGAATAATCAAAATAAATCCTGAATTCTGAGAAATATATGAACAATTTCTGTTAGGTCAAGCTGTCCTGGTGAAGTTTAGTTTTAGGTACCTTGCATCTAAGGATATGGGAAGAAGCTAGTTCATTGGTGCAAGTAAAACAAACAAACAAAATTCATCACATGCCATTATCTGATTATTCATTTGCCTCTTTTGTGTATTTCTTGTCATTTTCTTCTTTCATGTTTTTGTAAATATACCCCTAAGTTTGTTTCTGTTGTTAGGTGCCCTGAAATTGGTTCTGACTCACAGTGACCCTGTGTACAACAGAAGGAGACACTGCCCAGTCCTGTGTCATCCTCACAATTGCTGTTATGCTTGAGCCCATTGTTGCAGCCACTATGTCAATCCATCTTGTTGAGGGTCTTCCTCTTTTTCACTGACCCTCTAATTTGCCAAGCATGATGTCCTTCTCCAGGGACCAATCCCTCCTGATAACATGTCCAAATTATGTGAGACAAAGTCTCCCTATCCTTACTTCTAAGGCACATTCGGGCTGTACTTCTTTCAAGACAGATTTGTTCATTTTTTTGGCAGTCCATCGTATATTCAATATTGTTTGCCAGAACCATAATTCAAAGGTGTCAATTCTTCAGTCTTCCTTATTCATTGCCCAGCTTTCACATGCATATGAGGCGATTGAAAACACCATGGCTTGGGTCAGGCACACCTAAGTCTTCAAGGTGATATCTTCACTTTAACGCTTTAAAGAGGTCTTTTGCAGCAGATTTGCCCAATGCAATGTGTCTTATAATTTCTTGACTTCTGCTTCCATGGGTATTGATTGTAGATACAAGTAAAATGAAATCCTTGACAACTTCAGTCTTGTCTCCGTTTATCATGATGTTGCTTGTTGGTCCAGTTGTAAGGAGTTTTATTTTCTTTATGTTGAGGTGTAGTTCATACTGAAGGCTGTCATCTTTGATATTCGTCAGTAAGTGCTTCAAGTCCTCTTCACTGTCAGCAAGCAAGGATGTGTCATGTGCATATTGCAGATTGTTGATGAGTCTTTTTCCAGTCCTGATGGCCCTTTCTTCTTCATATAGTCCATCTTCTTGGATTATTTACTCAGCATATTGATTGAATAAGTATGGTGAAAGGATACAAACCTGAAGCACACTTCTTGACTTTAAACTACACAGTATCCTCTTGTTCTGTTTGAACGACTGCCTCTTAATCTATGTACAGATTCCTCATGAGCACAATCAAGACTTCTGGAATTCTCATTCTTTACAGTGTTATCCATAATGTGTTACAATCTGTTTCTAGGTCACTTAAAAACTGTGCTACATTTAGAAGCAGTTTTAACAACTTTAACTATATTTGCTGAATTCATTTTTGTATTATACATTTAAAAGGTTTATAATAAAGGAAATGCAAGTAATAAGATAAAAAATAGTAGTAATTGCATATTATTATTATTAGGTGCCATTTAGTCAGTCCTAATTCATAGCAACCATATGTACAACAGAATGAAACACTGCCCAGTCCTGTGCCATCCTCACAATTGCTGTTGTGTTTGAGCCCATTGTTGCAGCCACTGTGTCAGTCCATCTCGTTGAGAGTCTTCCTCTTTTTCACTGATCCTCTGCCATACCAAGCATGATGTCCTTCTCCAGGGACTGGTCCCTCCTGATATTATGTCCAAAGTACGTTAAACAAAGTCTTATCATCCTTGCATCCATGGAGCACTCTGGCTGTACTTCTTCTAAGACAGACTTGTTTATTCTTCCAGCAGTCCATGATATAATCAGTATTCTTTGCCAGTACCATGATTCAAAGGAATTAATTCTTCTTTGGTCTTCCTTCTTCATTGTCCAGCTTTCACATACATGTGAGGCAACTGAGAATACCCTGGCTTGGGTCAGGTGCACCTTAGTCCTCAAAGTGACATCTTTGCTTTTCAACACTTTAAAGAGGTCTTTTGCAGGGGATTTGCCCAGTGCAATATGTCATTTGATTTCCTGACTGCTGTTTCCATAGGTGTTGATTGTGGAGCCAAGTAAAATTAAATCCTCAACAACTTCAGTAATTTCTCCATTTATCATAATGTTGCTTATTGGTACAGTTTTGATGATTTTTGTTTTCTTTATGTTGAAGTATGTTATGGATTGAATTGTGTATCCTAAAAATATTTGTCAACTTGGCTAGGCCATGATTCCCAGTATTGTGTGATTGTCCACCATTTTGTCATCGGATGTGATTATCCTATCCATTGTAAATTCTACCTCTATGATGTTAATGAGGCAGGATTAGAGGCAGTTATGTTAATGAAGCAGGACTCAATCTACAAATTGAGGTATTGTCTTAATCCAATCTCTTTTGAGATATAAAAGAGAGAAGTGAGCAGAGAGACATCCGGACCTCATACCACCAAGAAAGCAGTACCAGGAGCAGAACCCGTCCTTTGGACCCAAGGTTTCTGTGCAGACAATCTCCTAGACTAGGGGAAGATTGATGACAAGGACCTTCCTCCAGAGCCAACAGAGAGAGAAAGCCTTCCCCTGGAGCTGGCACCCTAAATTCAAACTTTTAACCTCCTAAACTGTATGAGAATAAATTTCTCTTTGTTAAAGCCATCCACTTGTGGTATTTCTGTTATAGCAGCACTAGACAACTAAGCCAAGGCTGTAGTCTTTGATCTTCATCAGTAAGTGCTTCAAGTCCTCTTCGCTTTCAGCAAGCAAAGTTGTGTCATCTGCATATCGCAGATTGTTAATGAGTTTTTCTCCAATCCTGATGCCACTTTCTTCTTCATATAGTCCAGCTTCTCAGATTATTTGCCCAGCATACAGATTGAATAAGTATGGTGAAAGGATACAATCATGACACATACCTTTCTGGACTTTAAACCATGAATTATCCCCTTGTTCTATTCAAATGACCGCCTATCGGTCTATGTACAGGTTCCTCATGTGCACAGTTAAGTGTTCTGGAATTCCCATTCTTGGCAATGTTATCCATAATTTGTTAAGATCTGCACAGTTCATGACTTTGCATAGTCAATGAAACACAGATAAACATCTTTCTGGTATTCTCTGCTTTCAGCCAAGATCCGTTTGACATCAGCAATGACTTCCCTTCTTCCATATTCTCTTCTGAATCCAGTTTGAATTTCTGGCAGTTCGCAGTAGACATATTACTGAAACTGCTTTTGAATTTTCTTCAGCAAAAGTTTACTTGCATGTGATATTAATGATATTGTTCAATAATTTCCACATTCTGATGCATCACCTTTCTTTGGAATGGGCACAGATATGGATCTCTTCCAGGTGGTTGGCCAGGTAGGTGTCTTCCAAATTTCTTGGCATAGATGAGTGAGCATCTCCAGCACTACATCCATTTATTGAAACATCTCAGTTGGTATTCTGTCAATTCTTGGAGCCTTGTTTTTCACCAGTGCCTTCCGTGCAGCTTGGACTTCTTCTTTCAGTCCCATCAGTTCTTCATCATATGCTACCTCCTGAAATGGCTGATCTTTGACGAATTCTTTTTGGTTCAGTGACTCTGTATATTTCTTCCATCTTCTTTTAATGCTTCATGTGTCATTCAATATTTTGCCCATAGAATTCTTCAATATTGCTTCTCGAGGCTTGAATTTTTTCTTCATTTCTTTCAGCTTGAGAAATGCTGAGCATATTCTTCGCTTTTGGTTTTCTAACTCCAGGTCTTTGCACATTTCATTATATTTTACTTTGTGTTCTGGAGCCGCCCTTTGAAAACTTTGGTTCAGCTCTTTTAGTTCATCATTTCTTCCTTTCACTTTAGCTACTCTATGTTCAGGAGCAAGTTTCAGAGTGTCTTCTTACATTCATTTTGGTCTTTTCTTTCTTTCCTGTCTTTTTAATGACCTTTTTCTTTCTTCATGTATAATATCCTTGATGTGATTTCACAACTCGTCTGGTCAGTCATTCGTGTTCAGTGAGTCAAACCTGTTCTTGAGATGGTCTCCAAACTCAGGTGGGATACATTCAAGGTCAGTATTTTGTCTGTCGTGGACTTGTTTTAATTTTCTTCAGCTTCGACTTGAACTTGCATATGAGCAATTGTTGGCCTGTTCTGCAGTCAGACCCTAGCCTTGTTGTGACTGATGATATAGAGCTTCCGCATCATTTCTTTCCACAGCTGTATTCGATTTGATTCCTGTGTTTTCCATCCAGTGAGGTCCATGTGTATAGTTGCTGTTTATGTTGTTGAAAAAAGGTATTTGCAATAATTAAGTCATTGGTCTTGTAAAATTCTATCATGCCATCCCTGGCATCATTTCTATCACCAAGACTATATTTTCCAACTTTCAATCTTTCTTTGTTTCCAACTTTTGCATTCCAATCATCAGTAATTATCAATGCATCTTGATTGCATGTTTGATCAATTTCAGACTGCAGAAGTTGATAAAAATCTTCAATTTCCTAATCTTTGGCATTAGAGGTTGGTGGGTTAATTTGAATAATAGTCTTATTAACTGGTCTTCCTTGTAGGTGTATGGATATTATCCTATCACTGACAGCATTTTACTTCAGGATAGATCTTGGAATAATTATATATAGCTAGCATTTATTGGGAGCCCTGGTGGCATAGTGGTTAAGAGCTCAGCTGCAAACGAAAAGGTCGGCAGTTCAAATCCACCAGCTGCTCCTTGGAAACGCTGTGGGGTGGTTCTTCTCTGTCCTATAGGGTCACTGTGTGTTGGAACCGACTCGACAGCACCTAACAACAACAACAACAGCGTTACTGAACATTTAGTATATGTCAGAAATGTCTACAAGTGCTTTGAGAGGTCTGCTGTCAAGTAGAATCATCACAACAATCCTAAAAAAGTCATTACTAATAAAAATAGACATCAGTAATGTGGAGAGAAAAAAGAAACACATATGTTATCAAGAGTATTAGTGTTCTTACTGTCATTAAACCCAGTGTGAAACTAGGTTTTTTAGGATAACTTGGCATAGTTTTTGAGGTAAAAAGGAGAAAGCATAGTAGTTCTCCAAGGAGAAAAATATTTCTCTGGGACTGTATTCTGAAAGGATTTTCCTACTTGGGATATTATTTAAAACATATCGAATTGCAGGATTTGCCTGTATTGACATATTTCATTGGTTTTAACATGTACAATATTTCATTCTTTCACATCATGGAATCGCAATGAATAATACAATCAGGGGAAACTAAGCAACAGCCATGATATAGTTATCATTGCCTTTCTGTGGGCATCAGAAATTACAGAATGCATGTTAGCAGTTTAGAAAAAAACCCTATGGAGCACTCTTTTAAGAAATGCTGATTTGTGAAATGTTCTTGATGGCACAGGGCCCATTCTTTGTGGGGGAGTAAAGTGCATTGATAGCCCCAGTGCTTCACTCTTTTCTGTATTGCCTCCCTTTGCAATATGTTGCAGTCCTCACTGCTGTGGATGTGTCCATCTGTCCCCATCTTGGCACTGGCCCAGTATTTTGGCCAATGAGGAATTAGTAGACATAATGCAAGCAGAGCCTTGAAAAGCAGCTTATTCTCTTGCATATATGCCATCAACATGAGCACATTCCTGGATAAGCCTGCTGAAAGATAAGACATATGTGGAGATAAGACACATGGCCAAAGCCCACCTTGATCAGCCAATAGCCAGCCAACCCTCCAACATGTAAGTAAACCTGACAATATTAGCAGAGTCGTGTACTCAAACCCCAGCCAACTACAGATACGTGAGTAGTAAACGTTTATTGTTTTATGCTACTGAGTTGTGGGCTGTATGTTACTCAAGAAAACCTAATGGATCTTTATTGGGGTGGGGGGAGACATGAACAACTCTGAGAAGAAAAGTGATCGATTGAGAAGATTCATGCTCTCAGTGTGAAAAAGTTTTAGGAATACCCGGACCAATTTATAGCATTAATTTTATTTTTTATACATGCATGAGAGTTATATGATAAAAAATCTGTCTAGGTAAGTCTAAAGGAACTCTGTCAGTAATATAAAGATTCTGAGGGAAAAGAAAGCGATGTTTAGTAGTTAAATTCTCAGCATTTTTTTTCTTCTTATTGGAGCATTATAATTGTTAGTGACCTTTGATTATATACAAGTACATAATTACATCATTTTAAAAATTACTTATAATTCTTAGGTTTCCATGTCCATTTCTTCTCCTGAAAGGCAAAAAATCAAACCCATTGCCTTCAGGTTGATTCCAACTCATAGTGACTATATAGGACAGAGTCGAACTGCCCCAGAGTTTCAAGGCTGTAATCTTTATGGAAACAGACTGCCACATCTTTCTCCAGCAGAGTGGCTGGTGGGTTCAAACTGCTGAACTTTTGGTTAGCAGCTGAGCTCTTAACCACTGAACCACCAGGGCCTCATATATATCATCAGATTAATTAGACCTAGGCCTGCGACTTGTACATAATTAACTCAATAAATATTGTCCAACCTGTGTTTACATGACAAAATCATTAATTATTTATTCATTTCGTGTCTTTCTAACTATCACTATCCCTTATCATATGGTAGAATGGACTTCCATGAAAAAGTATCAGTCATTTCATCTCCTTTTAATATAGCAGGATGGCATGAGGAGTAGGAAGAAAATTTTGAAGGTTGGCTGAGAAATTTATTTTAATTATTTCAAGATACTGTGTATTGAGCATGAAGTTTAAATGTGAATAGAAATAAATTTACTTTGCATCTGAAAAATCGTAAGTTAAAAATGCATTCTCTCTTAAGTATTTGTCATTGGTTGAATTTCACCAAGCTACATAATTGTTTACTTTCAGTTTTTATTTTCATGTTCATTGTGTTATTGCTTTGCAGTGTTGATTCTTAGTATAGTGTTCATGTTTGTAAATAATGTCACTTGATTTTAATTTTATGACAAGCTTGTCACCATTACAGGAGGAATTATAAAGCCCAGTTCTACCTGATTCATTCTACATTCCAGGCACCCTTGACTTTAGCATTTGTGATTCTGAACAGATGGCAGAATCCTGTTAAGATAATTCTAATAATTTTCTTCACACCAGCCTCGTTGTACATTTTTAGAGGAAGTGTAAATTATCAAAATGTTGCTGTCATTATGTGTCTGCTTATTATTTAATAATGAGCTCTTGATTAGAAAACACAAAGTGAGTACCTGTATGGGTAAATCAAAAAACATAGCACCTTAAAAGTGAGAATCTGAAATAAGAGGAACAAATGTGTTCCTTTTTGGAATAATGGAGGTGGTGTGTTTAGTCCTCATTTTTTTGGTGTTTATAGGTTTTCCTCTCTATTTTTTAAAAGATGAATATCAAAAGAGCAAACATTTTGAATAAGCATTATGTAATCAACAGTTTAACTAAAACTCATGGATTAGCAGAATTCTTTAATAAAAATGGATTTCTAAATCTGATGCAAAGTTAATTACATATAGGTTAAAAAAAACTCTGCTTCCTTATTATAATGAAGCCATACCTTTTATCTTAATGCATAATGATTTATATAGTTTTTCTGAACTACTTTTGAGGAAAAATTATGTGGAGTCACAACTGTCCAGATTGATGGGTTGGCAGGTGACAGTTCAAGAATAGATGAATCTTGGTCTTCATGCCCTTCCCTTCTGTCTCAAATTACACCTTAACAGTCCTTCCAAACAACTGCAGTTTCTAATGTCTCCATTAAGCCTTGTCCAACATTTTACCAACTTTGATTTTTATTTAAATTTTATTGTGAAAAAATTTATATAGCAAAACATTTTCCAGTTTAACCATTTTTAAGTTTACAATTCAGTGCTCTAATTACATTCACTATGTTGTACAGCTGTTATTACCACTATCCATTTCCAAATGTTTTTCATCACCCGAAACAGAAACTCAGTACCCTTTAAGAAATAAATCCCTTTTTCTTTCCCCTCCCCCGGTAACCACTAATAAACTTTCGTCTGTATGCATTTGTCCATTCTAGATGTTTCATATAAGTGGGATCAAATACTATTTGTCCTTTTGTTCTGACTTATTTTACTCATAGTATTTTTAAGATTCACCCATGTCATAGCATGTATCAGAACTTCATTTCTCATTATGGCTGAATAATATTCCATTGTATAGATATACCACATTTTATTTATCCATTCATCTGTTGATGGGCAATTGAACTGTTTCCACCTCTTGGCTACTATGAATGATGTTGGAGTGAACACTGGTATAGCGAGTATATATTTGACTTCCTGCTTTGTTTTTTCCGGCTCCAAGTTACTATTTAGTGTCATTTCATTTCAGTCTGAATGACTACCCTTACCATTCCTCTCAAGTGGCAAAACCTAAAGCATTTGATGTTTATACCTTGCTGAGGCAAGTTGTACCAAGCGAAAAGTCTATATTTTGTCTTAGATGACCCTGAAGACAAGCATTGTTTTGTCCTAAATGAAAATTTTTGTGATAAATTGTATGGCATTTCAATCATAATTTTTTACTTTTTCAACTTTTTCATTTGAGGGGCTGGCTGCACATCTATTGTCAATGGTTGGCACTTTTTAATATACTAAATTAGAAATTTGCTTATGTTTGGTATTTTATTTACTTTTTCAGGTTTTCTTTACTGAGTTTTGTCATTATGTAGTACAGTTACCATAGCATATGTATTCTAGTTTTGTTGTTTCTCTAGCATCAAATATACTTTAAAAAATATTGTATCACATGAAGATGTAGAACAGCTGGTTTTTAAAGCCTGTGTGATTTAATGTTTAACTTAAAGAAAAGCTTCCACATAGACTGTGCATCTGCTTTACAGACACAAAAATTTCATGTGGTGAATTTTAGTTTATATTTCTTAAGGAGGGGAAGTTGTTATGTGAGTTTGTTCCTTATTAACATAGGTATAAGTTTAACGGTTTTCTTCAGAATTTTAATTATACTCTAAGTTTTGCTTTCTATTTTTGAGAGGTAAAAATTAATTCAACAAATTATAATTTGCATGAGAACATAAGTGTAAATAAACCACGGTCTTGGCATCAATTTTTGTACATCTCATGAATTAGAGAAGTAAATTCATGCATTTTTTTAAAACTAGAAAAGCATTATATGACAATCAATCAAAAATTAAAAGAACTGTAAAGAGCAAAAGAAATCTCTCTCAGCAATTTTAAGAATAGTGTCAGAGTAAAGTGGTTATGAGAACCTTCCCACAGATATCAGTTACAAAATTTGCACAAAGTAGTTTTTAAAAACTAAATGTAAAACCTAAAATTATAAAGATCATGAAAGAAAACACAGGGACAATGTTAGGGGAGCTAACTTATGGTATAAACAGAATAGCAAGCGTAACTAAAGATGCACAAAATCCAGAAGGTAAACTAGATGACTGAGACCTCCTAGAAAATAAATACTTATGCTCATCAAAAGACTTTTCCAATAGAGTAACAAGAGAACCTGCAGACTGAGAAAAAATCTTTGGTAACGACATATCTGACAAAGATCTGATCTCTAAAATATATAGAAAACTTCAACAATGCAACAACAAAAAGATAAACTACCCAATCATAAAATAGGCAAAGGATATGAATAGACACTTCTCCAAAGAGGACATTCAGGCTGCCAAATGAAAAGATTCTCAAGATCATTAGCCCTTAGAGACATGCTAATAAAAACCAAGATGAGATACTATCTAACCCCTGCAAGAATGGCACTGATCAAAAAAACAGAAAACAATAAATGCTGGCAACGTTACGGGGAGACTGAAACTCTCATAGACATCTGGTGGGAATGTAAAATGGTACAACCGCTATGGAAAACGATATGGCACTTACTTAAAAAGCTAGAAATAGAAATACCATATGATCCAGCAATCCCATTCCTAGGAATGTACCCTGGAGAAATAAGGGCTATCTCACGAATAGACATATGCACACTCAAGTTCACTGCAGCATTATTCACAATAACAAAAAGATGGAAGTAACCTAAGTGCCTATCAACAAATGAGTGGATAAACAAATTTTGGTACATACACACAATGGGACACTATGCAACAATAAAGAAAAATGATGAAGTCCATGAAACATATCACAACGTGGATGGACCTGGGGGGCATTATGCTGAGTGAAGTAAGTCAATTACAAAATAACTAATATTGTGTGAGACTCCTATTATAAAAATTCAAGAAAAGGTTTACACACAGAAACAATCTTTGAAGGTTACCAGGGAGGGGAGGGGAAACCACTAATCAGATAGTAGACATGTTAAGTTTAGTGAAGGGCAAAGCAATATACAATATAGGGGAAGTCAGTGCAACTGAAAAAAAAAGACACAAAACAAAACATAAAACTAATTTAAGGCCCTAGAAAGTATCTAAAAGTATGCATAAGATAGCATTGAATATACACTCACAAAACTGCAACTAGAAGGGAAAGAATTCTGGGTTTGTAGCCTTCTAATTTGAGAAGGCTCCCCAATCCTTATGGCTACAGTGAAGGAAATGGTAGCGTAAAACTAGCCTTATTGGATCAAGGAAGCAAGTTCTAGTTTTCTTGTATTAACATAACTACACCAGTTTTATTTTAGTTAATATTACTTGTCATATATTTTTCATGGTTTTTTTTCTTTCAACTTTTTTATATCCTTGTGTTTTAGTTGTAGCCCTGGTGTCACAGTGGTTAAGAGCTTGGCTGCTAACCCAAAAGTTGGCAGTTCAAATCCACCAGCCATTCCTTGGAAACCCTATAGGCAGTTCTACTCTGTCCTATAGAATCACTATGAATTTTGGTTGGGTTTTTTGTAAAAGGTAGTAAAAAGCTGACTTTTTTAAAAATTCAATCCAACAAATTCTGCCTTGTAACTTGGGAGTTTTTATTATTTATGTTTATTGATATGTTTAAACTTGTTTCTATCATCATTCTTAGTTATCTTGATTTGTTTTGCTTTATCACACTTCTTTCTTTTTTGTCTTCTTTTGAATTGATTGAATTTTTATTGTATTATTATATGTGTTAAAAAGTTAAATACTGTATATCATATTTTACTAGTTACCTATGAAATATTTGCAATGCCCGCTTGAAAAAAGTAAACAATACTTTAACTCTACCCACAAGAAATTGAAATAATTAAGGACCTTCCAACTTAGGCTGCTGAATCTGTATTTCATGTTTTCCAGTATCTAAGTTCTGTGTGTGTGTGTTTTATAAACTATGGTTTAGGTATTATTATTTTCAGTTTCTTGTTTTGTTTTATTGTTTTAATATGGCCAGTGTTTGATTAGATTTACCATATGTTTCTTTGCTCATTCCTCCTTGCATCGCTGGGACATTCCTTTTAAGATCATCTCCTCTTTTTTGAAGTACATATTTTAGCAATTTCTTTGGAAAAAATATTTGATGGAAACTTAATCTTGTTCTACCTGAAAAGATTTTTATCTTGCTCTTCTTCTTGAAAGACAACTTTTCCACATAAAATTTTAGAAATTTTAGACTGACAGTCACAGAATTTATCATTGTTATTACACTTCTTTTTGACGTTTGTAGATGCCTTTAAGAATTCTATCTCAATCTAATTGTAGTTCTTGCATAGATAATCTATTGTTCTTCTCTAGCTACTTTTCATAGTTTTTCTTTGTTTTTGCTCTTTATCGTTTCGCTATAGTATATCTAGGATCGATGTGTATATCTAGGTTGGATGTGTTTTATTTCTCCTGTGTGTGATTTGTTTTTATTCCTGAATCAATTCTCAGAGATTCTCAGTGTTTAGAATATTTTTTCTCGTCCGTTCTATTTTCCAGTTGCACATATGCTTACCTTCTCATTCTATACTCCATTTCCCTTAATTCTGCTATAAATTTTATTGTATCTCTTTGTATCTCTGTGAAACACTTGGGATAATTTCTTCAGTCTCCAATTATCTCTTAAGCTGCGGCTCATTTCTAGATTATTCTGTCTATTGAGTTTTAAATGTCACTAATTTTATTTTTTTTATTTTTAAAAGTTATACTTTGTGTTTTCAAAATCTGATTTATCATGATTTATTTTTATTTCATGTTTATGAGTCTTTGTAGTTTACATTTAGAACATTAAATACATAGTTATTTTTATTCTATTCACTATTTCAAGATCCAAAGACTGGGTTCTATATATATATATTTGTTTGTTTTTTTCCAAACTCAGTCGCAGTGCCTTATTTCCTTAAAT
This sequence comes from Trichechus manatus latirostris, assembly GCF_000243295.1. Taxonomy (NCBI): domain Eukaryota; kingdom Metazoa; phylum Chordata; class Mammalia; order Sirenia; family Trichechidae; genus Trichechus; species Trichechus manatus. The sequence continues at coordinate 5,741,244 of NW_004444108.1, read as the reverse complement.
GTTTGTTAATGTTTAATTGAATGGGATTTTTGGTCCTTGAAGATTTTCATTATTTTTTAGTAAGCCCAGAAATGTGTTGAACTTTGAGGGACAGAGTAGCAGGGGTAGGGGCCTGGGGACCATGTTTTCAGGGGACATCTAGGTCAATTGGCATAACAAACTTATTAAGAAAATGTTCTGCATCCTACTTTGGTGAGTGGCAGCTGGGGTCTTAAAAGCTTGCAAGCAGCCATCTAAGATGCATCAATTGGTCCCAAGCACCTGGAATAAAGGAGAATGAATAAAACCAAAGACACAAGGAAAGTATTAGCCCAAGAGACAGAAAGGGCCACATAAGCCAGAGACTTCATCAGCCTGAGATCAGAAGAACTAGATGGTTCCCAGCTACCACCAATGACCACCCTGACAGGGAGCACAACAGAGAGTCCCTGATGGAGCAGGAGAAAGGTGGGGTGCAGAACTCAAATTCTAGTTAGAAGACCAGACTTAATGGTGTGACTGAGACTGGAGGAACCCCGGAAAGCCTGGCCCCCGGATTCTCTATCAGCTCAGAACTAGAACAGTTTATGAGGCCAACTCTTCAAACAGGGATTGGGCTGGACTGTGGGACATAAAGTGATACTCGTGAGGAGTGTGCCTCTTAGCTTAAGTAGATACAAGAGACTTAACGGGCAGCTTCTGTCCAGAGGTGAGATGGGAAGGCAGAGAGGGCTAGGAGATGGTTGAGTAGACATAGGGAATCAGGAATGGAAAGGAGGAGTGTGCTGTCACAGTATGGAGAGAGCAATTAGGGTCATATAACCATGTATGTATAAATTTTTGTATGGGAGACTAACTTGAAATGTGAACTTCATTTAAACTACAACAATAAACAAACAAAAAAAGAAATGTGTTGAAAATTATGTGTGTTGTAATTTTTACAAGGGCAATTCATATTCATATTTTAGGGAGATAGTTCTTCAAAATCAAGATCATCAAGATAATGATGGTAGCAGTAGAAATAGAAATAAAAATGACAAGTTTAATAATAACAACAGTGTTAGTGTATGTCATTTTTATTTGCATATATAACTTATTCTCTCTCTTGAAGTAGCCCTTTTGCAGATGTCACTTTGTTGATTAGAAGAGGAGTGTATTGAAAAACAGCATACCGTATTTGCATATATATCCTACTATTTAATGACTGGTAATGTCAGATTTATACACAAAGAACATCAAGAAATTGTAATCAGACCTTCAAATCTGTTAAGTGAACTTTAAAAATGAATGTGTTTGCCTTTGCCTATATTAAAACAAAAGACAGACATAATTTTCTACCATGATATGGAAAGTTTTCCCACTCTTGGGTTATTTTAGTTTAGCTATCGAGAGTTACATTTTAATTGGATGGGTGATTTTTCCCACAATATATAATCCATTTATGTGAACATGAATTTTATTAACTGAGTTGAAAGTAGCTATATTTTACATGAAGTTCATAATGATTTTACTTTGTAACATTGATTTAACTCAAATATAATAAGATGGTATTTTAGGAACAATTAGTAATGTATTCTGCTACTAATGAATGCTACGTATAACAACCGATGCATTGTTATAAATTGAAGAGCTTCAGAAAGCATTAATTCAATAAACATTTACTGAGTGTTAAATTGTGCTCTTGTTATTGATGGATTATTTTAAATCAAAACTATGTATTGCCTCTATTGCCATAGTTGCATGAGAAATTTTAATATAATGTTGTTATGGTAGAGAGAATGGGGAATAGGGCTAGTGCTATGAATGTATTATAGATAATCAATATTTATAAATATAAATGTTAACTCAGTGAATCTGTCAAGCTGTCTATTTATTTTAATCACTGATAACATCATATCATTCTCTCTAGAGTGGAATTTTGGGTTAAACTAGTCTGTTACCCTTCATATCATCAAAGTAAGGGAATGTTCTAACATCCAAAGACTAATTAAAAATGACAGTATAGTGGAGAAAAAGGCAAGCGGCCTTATAAAACTATCAAGGGTTTTGTCACATTAATTTTCTTGATTCTTTTGTTCCTTCAGGATTGGGAAATTTCTTCTTTAAGATTGTTTTGTTTTTGTTGCTGTTGTTTTTCTATTTTAGTATATTTGATAAATTTAAAAAACTCATTCAACATATATTTGAAAGAACCTGCCATGTAGAGATCGTTATTTTTATTTTTTATTTCTATTTATTTTGTTGTTTCTGTTGAGAATATACACAGCAAGATATACACCAGTTGAACAGTTTCTGCACGTACGATTCAGTGACAGGGATTACATTCTTTGAGTTGTAGAGACATTCTCATCCTCCTTTTCTGAATTGTTCCTCCCCTATTAACACAAACCCACTGCCCCCTAAGGTAACTATCTAATCTTTTGAGTTGCTGTTGTCAATTTGATCCCATATAGATTGTTTTAAAAGAGCATAATGCTCAAGACACATTTTTTACTAGTTAAGCTAAACTATTGTTTGGTTTTAAGAAGATTTCAAGGGATATTTTTGGTTTAAGATTTGAAGATTATCTCAGAACAGTAGTCTCAGGGGCTCATCCAGCCTCCATGGTTCCAAAAAGTCTGGAATTCATGAGAATTTGAGGTTCCATTCTATATTTTCTCCCTTTTGATCAGGATTCTTCTATAGAATCTTTGCTTGAAATGTTTAGTAATGGTAGTCGGGCACCATCCAGTTCTGGTGTCATAGCAAAGGAGGCAGTTGTTTGTGGAGGCAATTAGCCACACATTCCATTTCCTCTTCCTTTTCCTGACTCTCCTTCTTCCTCTATTGCTCCAGGCAATCGTTGTGCCTTGGATGGCCTCTCAAAAGCTTTTAAGTCCCCAGGAACTTTGTAACAAACTAGGAAGTAGAACAGAAGCACTAAACATGTTATTAGGCCAAGTAAATGGAATATCCAATGAAATCATGATCCTAAACCTCCAAACCAAGGAACCAAATCCCATAAAGTGTTTGGTTGTGCATAAGCAGTCTCAGAAGCTATTCTTTTTTTAAGTCATTGTTATAAATATGTCTATTCTACAAGTTCTGTAAATTCAGCTTTTTACAGGTGTACAACTTATGGACAGCATTCACAATTAGCAGCTCTGCAACCTTATGCTTAATCAGTACAATTCTTTCCATCACCGTAAACTGAAACTCAGTTCTCCATAAACAGTAACCCCCCTTTTCCCTCTCCCTCCTGCTCCTGGTAACCACTAATCAACTTTGTCTCCATACATTTGCCTTTTGTGTCTTTTTATCTAAGTGAGGTCATACAATATTTGTCCTTTTGTGATTAACTTATTTCAGTCCAGCATGTCTTCAAGCTCCATCCATATTGTAGCATGTATCAAGAATTCATTTTTCCTACTGGATGATTAGTATTCCATTGTATGTATGTACCATATTTTGTTTATCCATTCATTGTTGATGGGCATTTAGGTTGTTTCCACCTTTTGGCTATTATCTCAGTTTTTATATTGAATATGAGTTATTATCTTA
>NW_004444108.1:5734374-5737355 GCF_000243295.1 Trichechus manatus latirostris | reverse complement strand
AACAGACAGATAATGATGATTTTTAATAAATAGGATTTGAAGAATCATTTATCAGAAAAGTTCCCCAATGCCAGCTGATTACCAGATATATACTAAAGAAGGAAATTTAATTCCTATTTTATTCATCATTTCTAGCAATAGCAATGTGGCAAGATAAGCACCCATATTCAATACAATCATTTTACTTCACACATGATCCATGTTCAGAAATAGAAAGTTTGGAGACCCAGGAAGAAAATTATCAAGCATCTTCAGGTGAATTAGAAAGAAAAAAAAAAAATCACTGTGGTGATTATGCTTTTTGATGCCAGTAGTAAAGGAAGCTTAAAATGGAAAAACTGAATGGCTTCAATAACATTCACTTTCTGATTACTCAAGGAAGGTGCTCTAACTATTCGGTGAAAGCACTACAGAATTCAGGGGCAGTACACCTTCTATGCTTCTAGGTACACCTTCTCACTTCATCTTAAGTGAGTACAGTGTCCAAATGTGCTAAAATTTAATTTTCCCTTTCATTTACTTTGCAAGTTCACTTGCTTCTTTCGAATAATTTCTTATACTTTTTTTCAGTAGAAGCTCTGCAAGATAATCCATTTCTCCCCAATCTAAAGATGAAATACATGTGTCAGTAGTAAACACAAAGAAAATTGAAACAGAAATCCAATAACTTTTCACCTCTGAGTTTTGTTCACCCCAGCATTATTTTAGTTCATCTTTTATATGTCATTAATATTTGCACAGACCCTGAGAGTTGTGTTTCATGGAAAGACAGAATTATTCCATTGATATTCAACAAATTGAAAAATACCAGCTGAATCTATGAATGACTTTTATTAACATTCAGAAGTGAATACATTTGCCAAGTGTCAAAATATTAAGTTTATTAAGATTATGGTCTATGCTGCTGTCACTAAAGTATGCTTGTTGTTACTGTTGTAGATATTGGTTTTCTGTAATTTTTTTCCCACCCTGGGGAGTTTCAAATTAGCATTTCGTAAACTTCTCAAAAATACATTATTTTGAAAAAATTTGTATTTTTAAAATATATTCAGTGTTTTAACATAGTATCACAGTTAAAAGGAGACCCAATTAAAAAAACAAACAAACAACATTTTAAGACCTTCAGTTCTAAACATTTTAAATCATCAGCTTACAAAATAGATTTTCTTAGTGATCCTCTACTCACAGAAAATAGTTTGTTGCCTAACTTGTTGATGAAACTGGGTATATTTGATGGTTTTTAAATTTTAAAACAGTGATTACTGACCCATTAGCTCCACTAATTAAGCTGAAACCTAACTTACATGTTCCTAAAGGATTTTGCCCTTCAGTTGCTCAGCTACTTTTACATTTCAGTAATCATTTAAATTGTCCTTCTCAATAAGGTTACCAAAACACAATACACTACTCCAGTAATGTTATAACTGATGCAGAATGGAAGACCTGCTTCTCTCACATGTGGCGGCTTTTTTTGTTCAAAGAGACCTCATGTTACTTTTGCAGCTTAAATTTGTGTTAGTAATTTTTCTTTTTAAATTTTGGTTCATTTGGTTGTATATTAATTGTCCTTACTTCTGCTGACTTTCTGGCTGAAATAACAGCAAAGATTTTTCATATTATCCTTGTTTATTTTTAATTTTTCTGTTGAAAGACCATACTTTCCCAATTTTGAATCATTTCACAATCACTTTAAGCCTACATTTGATCGTCTGCAAGGATGGTGATTAAATCTCACATATCTGTAGAATGTTTGCTTTGATATTTTCTCCTCCCTGTCTTTGTATATGTCCATTGCTCAATACCAAGCTTGTAATAAGTAATCTTTCAGCTCACTTATAGACCCTGTTATAGTTTAATCTTTTAATAACTGTGTAATAATGATGGTTGGTAAAATTTTTCCATGTACATTCTAAATCCAATCAACTAGTATTTAGTTGGAATCTATATTGAAAAAGATTCTGAGTTTGTATTTGGTCTTAGCACAAAAAAAGGGAATCAGTCAGTGATGTTCATACCATGGCTATGTAACTGGCGAAACTGTAGCACTTTTGTTATTACTGAGTCTAAATGAGTGTTTCAGATTGTTTTTAACCATAACGCAGAGTAAGAAGTACATTTTATGTCATGACCCAACACACACACACACACACACACACACACACACACACACACACACACACTTGTGGTAGGCCCCCAAATGTATCCGTGTCTTAGTCTCCAGAACTTGTGACTACTATTACTTTAAAAGGCAAAATGATGATTTCAAGATTCATATGGCGCTGTATCTCATCGTTTGGTTACTGTTTCCAGTTTAATCTGACAGACTTAGTAAATAGCACCCAACTGTTTAACTGACATGGACTTTTAAAATAGCATATCGCATTTTGCAAACATATCTGCTATAAATATAAGTATATATAAATATAAGTTGAGTGATTAGATTCAAATGATGTATTTATTTCTTTAAAATATTTCTTTACACAGAAACCATAACAAGAAAACAATAAAATAACAAGTTTCAAATGAACCTACATTTTTGTTTTATTTAGAACTGACTGAAGTGGTCTGTTTAATTCTGGAAATGGATTGGGAACGCATGTGGCAAAAGAGAATACGTACAAACAAGATACATTAAAAAGATATGCCAGAAAGAAAGAAAGATCAGAACAGTATTTTCTGGGCATTCTATGTATGTGGCTTGGTTTAATAGTATAATCTCAGAAAATAAAGGTCAAGAAAGAAATTCATTTTTTTTGCTTTGGGAAATAAATGTTTAGCCCATTTGGTCTTTGTTCATAAGATAAAGAAGAAATTATTATAGAAGAAACAATTGTAAATCTCTAAGACAAAAACAAGCACCAACACAAAAAGCTGACAAACATGAGGAAAAAATAGACAAATTTATGGAAAATACGGACAAAAAATTGGAAGAATTCAGGAAGATGATGCAGGAACAAAATGCCAAAATAAATTCACAACTA
>NW_004444108.1:5711678-5727922 GCF_000243295.1 Trichechus manatus latirostris | reverse complement strand
AAAAAAAAAAAAAAAAAAAAACAAGCGCCAACAAAAACAACTATTTTTTTCTAGAGTTAATTGGATATGTTCCAAAAACTAGGGACTAGAATTTTTCAGGAGTGTAAGAAGTAGCGACTATTAGTATTATGGGTGAAATTTTGTCAATGAAAGATGATTGCAGGTTAGTTAATTGAATTGCTTGTTCAATGAATTAATCCTGTTGCTTTTCACTCTAAAATTGCCCTAATTGAACTGCCTTAATGACTTTTTTTCACTCATTATTTTTCAGAAAGCTTTAAAGTTTGAAGTAAGTCTCATTCAGATTTTAAATTTAACTAAATACATTGAAGAGAAAATATATTCCATTTCTCATGCCATTGCATACACAATAATTAAACTATTTGATGTTAATTCACAACTGTAATTCAAGTTTCAGAATATATTATAATTACTGTATTTCTAAACCATTTGAGTTACTTCGTTGAACAATAGTAAACCAAATATATTAATTACAGTTGATATTAGATTCCAACTTCTGTGTAGAAATCATTTTTCTTAGACATTTTTTGGAACACTTAGTCATTTCTTTCTATAATACTGTTCATTCCTTTGAAGCATAGCAAAAAAATTCCATTAGAGGTTTGGTAAAGCACACATAACCTGGGCTGGGAGTTAGTTGGGAAGATGTTCATGAAGGAAAATTCTCAGTCTGATGTCTGTCTTTATATCCTAAAGGGTTATATTGAGGATTAGGAGGATTTATAGCTGGATGAACCCTAAAAGTGCTAATTTAATGGAATCGTGTTAAATCGGAAGAAGGTTCCAAATTGAGTCAGGATCATTTCATCAGTGGACTTAGATGAGAATGTCAATAGCATGCTCGCCAAATTTGCAAAGAGAGAGAGAGAACTTGGAAAGAAATGTTTGAAATACAGTTGGATAGTGGGCTGCATTAAACTGGTTCTTTCAATTAAAAATTTTAATAGCTGACTTCCAAATGTTAATGATGTTACTTATCAGCACTCAGCAATACATGTGAGATAGTCCTAAAGGTCTTTTTTGACTGTAAATTAAAGAGTAGTCGAGGGTGGGACACCCCATCTTAGCAGTTATTAATGTAGCTTTTCACCCAGAACCAACAGGGTGATAATTACCCTTCTCTCTACTGGGATAAAAAAGAAAAATAATACTGAGAAACTTGTTGTCAGTTTTAAAAGATACACTTTAAGAGGAATATTAGCAAACTAAAGTACATCAAAACGAATGAGTCCAGGATAAAACCAAAAACCAAACCCTTTGCCATCGAGTCGATTCTGACTCATAACCTACCCAGGATAGTGGTGCATAAGTATGGTTTAGTCCAGAAAACAAGTGAAGCAAAATGTTTTTGTTTTAAAATTATGTGTTTATTCAATATTTAAAAGGATATCATAGTTAAGAGGAATTAAAGTTCTAGGTGATTCAAGAGGTCAAAAAAAGCAATAGGTAGAATTCAACAGTCCTAGATTTCAACTTAATTTAGAGAGCTTTGTAAGAAATAGGAGTACCCAGAAATGGAATGGGTTGCGTTTTGAAAGAGGGAACATCTCCATCTTGCCATCTACTGATTATACACAGATAGAATACAATCTGGAATATAAAGAAAATATCTCATTTCCTAATGAGATGTTCCAGAAAATTTTTTTGTTTAGCAAACTTGGTTATGAAGACTTACAGACATATAGATATAATAACCAAATGTTCACTTATAATAGTAACTAATTTGGATACTCAGGAATATTTAAATGGTGCTTTTTCCTACCAATTTTGTAAATTTAGTGCCTTCATCAGAGCCTTGATATCATTGTCTCCATTATCATCATTAGGCAATCTTTGGATTATCTAAAAGCTTTCCATAATACAACATTTTTATTTTCGTGTAAGGTATTTGTGATAGATCACTTTTTTTAGTCTATATACAATGCTGTGAAGCCCTGGTGATAACAGTGGTTAAGACTACGGCATACTATCACTGCAAACCAAAAAGGTTGGCAGTACAAATCCACCAGCTGCTCCTGGGAAACCCTATGGGGCAGTTCTCCTCTGTCCTGTAGGTTCTCTATGGGTCGGAATCAACTCAGTGGCAATGGGTTTGATACAATGCTCTAATTGTAAATCTCATCCCAAGTCACAGATAACATTTTTATCAAACTTTAGAACATTTTTAGTATTTGCCCTGTAAGCAGTTTAACTGTCATAGTATTGCTTTTTAAAGTGATCTTTAAATGACACTACATAACCAATAGTGAGGCCATATCCCTGGAAATAATTATACTTGTGTTCAATTTTTTTCTCCTTTTTTGTAAGCAATATTATTAGATTATCTGTAAGTATCTCAAACTATCACACATTGATGGAAGTGTTTATAGACTATGTCATCCACAAATAATGTTTTTATTTGAAATTAAGCAATTGATAATGCCCTTATGAGACTTTGAAAGACATGAATTTAAGGCTTCTGTATTTGCAGTTAGATAATTGGGGAGGAGGGATAGTGAGTCAACTCACAATCAGATAGGTACAGGATTTCATAAACTGCTCATCGATTCTCCCTCCCCCCTTCGGAAACATGGTACTATTTAACATTACTCTCCTCGCATATCTCAAGTACCCTCCCCTCCTGCCCCAAAGTTAGAGAATTAAAGTCCAATTCCCCAGTGATGACTTCAGGGCCTCCATACCCAGGTTCAGCCTGACTCTTCTATATTAGCTCACACTGCACCCTTGCACACCTTCCCTACAAACCTAAGCAGGAGCTTTATATTTTCTTCCTGATACAAGTCTATGCTGTTGTCTCCATGACTTTGCCTCATGATTAAGGCTGACTGTCTAATTTATTGTCAAAACCTGAACACCTTTGAGAGTGAAACCAGGGCCAAGACAACAGGTATAAACCTAAACTCTCCAAGGCAAACGGATAGGTGACGTTACATTCATGATATTCCTTCTTCCTGACCCACTTCTTTCTCATTTTCAAATTCCAGCTATCATTCAAAGCCCAGCTTAACCATTGTTGTTATTGTTGTTGTGTGCTGTTGAGTCAATTCCAAGTCATACCTCTTCTATAATACTTCATATGTTAAATATGTTGAAAAAGAACGCAAAAATAGTCACTTCTAGCTTGAAGTATTCAGTTTTGAAATGTTATATTAGCAATTATATCATCTGAAAACAAAACAATTATTACCACTTTACTCTTCTCATTTACTTGTTTCTTTTGCAATATATCCTGCTATACCTCTTCTATAATACTTCGTATGTTAAATATGTTGAAAAGGAACGCAAAAATAGTCACTTCTAGCTTGAAGTATTCAGTTTTGAAATGTTATATTAGCAATTATATCATCTGAAAACAAAACAATTATTACCACTTTACTCTTCTCATTTACTTGTTTCTTTTGCAATATATCCTGCTACTTATGCAAAATTCAGGAACAAAGTGTTGTCTCCCTCAGATAAACAACATATACATGCCCACTTTGAATAGCCACACAATACTAAAGAACTGAGTTGGAAGACTAAAACTACCTAGCTTCAAGACTTATATAAAGCAAAGGGTGATGATTAAGGTTGTGTGTCAGTTTGGCTGGGCCATGGTTCTCAGTGGTTTGGCAGTTATGATGTAGTTTGGCAGCTATGTAATGATGTAATCACCTCCATAATGAGATCTGATGTAATACAGTCATTTCCATGATGAGATCTCTTATGAGCAGCTAGTCAGTCAGTTGAAAAGGAGTTTCCTTGAGGGTGTGGCCTGCATCCAATATAGGTGGACTTTCTGGCAAAGCTTGTGGGCTTTTGCTTCCTCTGGATCCTGCAGCTGACTCCTGTTCATCTGACCTCCAATTCTTGGGACTTGAGCTAGCAGCTTACCAGCTGTCTTAACTGGCAATCTCGGGGTTTGTTGGCCTCCTCAGCCTGTGAGCCAGAGGCCTGCTCTCTGACTTGGTGAACTTGAGTTCACTAGCCCCTGTAGCTACGTGGTCAGGAGAAGCCTCTAGCCTGATCCACAGACATGGGACCTTCCAGCCTCTATAGCCACATGAGCCATTTTCTTAATAATATAAATTTCTCTATATATATTAATGGATCCCTGGTGGCATGGTGGTTAACAGCTCAACTGCTAACCAAAAGGTCAGCAGTTCAAATCCACCAGCTGCTCTTTTGAAATCCTATGGGGGCAGTTCTGCTCTGTCCTATAGGGTCACTATGGGTTGGAATCGACTCAATGGCAATGAATTTTTTATTATTGTATTTTTTGATATATATATTTATATGTTTAACTGGTTTTGCTTCTCTAGAGAACCCAGCCTAAGACACTTGATATCAGGAGTAGTTCCAGAGAAACAAAATTGTAAGGATGAGTTTTCTAAATTAGTTCTCAAGTCTGATTTGTCTTAAAGATGTTGATGACTCTGCTTCCAGTAGTAAAGAGGGCACTGCTAATCCATGGCATGAGGTGACAATAAAACTATGCAAAATATCGCCACCAATAGATTAGGTACTGGTGAGAGGCAATGCTCTGGGTGATCACATGTTTGATACCTTTCTATTTTGTCAGAATGAGAAGTATAAGGTAATTGCTGGATTGGTCATACTTCTGCTAGACAAAGTGATGAAAGAAAAAGGTGAGCTCAGGGCTTCAGAGTCACAGCTCAAGCATCACATAAACGACCTAAAAGTTTCCACTTGCCTTGAAGGAAAGCCTTATTTCTTATAGTACAGAGCTGATATTGCCAAAAACCAAACCCAGAGTCATATTGTAAGAGTGGATAAATTACAACACCAGTTGAATTCCCAACCTCAAATGGTGTGTGAAGTTATAAATGAGGGTGTTGATTAGGAAGAAATCGGATCCTGAAACTTGGGATAGGGACATATGGTCAGATAATCAGGAAGCTAAAGACACTGAACCCCTAAATTCTGTTGAATCACTTCTGCCAACAGATCCAGCCCCCTCCCATCTGAGGAGATTACTCCATCTTTTTCTGCGAAGTCATCCTCCCCAGTAAAACCATTAGCCCCTGCATCCCCATCTTATGAGATTAACCCAGCTGTGTCTGAAGAGCCTTTGCCTCAATCATTGCCTGGGACATTGCTTGAGGCAGATGCCTTATAAGATGTTGCTGAATGTTCTCAGAACACATCCCCACCACATTTTGGCTTCTAGACCTATAACTAGACTTAAATTCTAGCAAGCCCCAAAAGATAAAGTACAAAGTGTGACCCAGGAAGAGATACGCTACACTCCAAAACAACTGCTTAAGTTTTCTAATATATACAAACAGAAACCTAGGGAATATGTGTGGGAATAGCTATTAAGATTGGATAATGGTGCAAGGAATACAAAGTTGGATCACTTTGAGTTTATTGATGAGGACTCACTAGGCACAGATCCTTCATTCAGTGTTTCAACACGAGAGGTTAGGAAAGGATCTAACAATTTATTTGGTTGATTTGCTTAAGCGTGGATTACACAGTGGCCCATACTAAATCAGGTTAAAATGTCAGACCTGCCTTGGTACACTGTAGAAGAAGGAATCCAAAGACTTAGGGAAATTGGCATGTTACAGTGTATTTATCAGATTAGACACACAGACCCATACATGGAGTTCCCAGAGGACTCACCTTTTACAACAGTGGTGAGGAAGAAATTTGTGAAGGGAGCCTCAGCATCCTTGAAGAGTGCTGTGATTGCTATTTTATGTAAGTCAGATTTGACAGTGTGAACTTCCCTAACTAAATTAAGACACCTAACTACAATAGGGCTCATTGGACCCCATGGTGGTAGGGGCCAAGTGGTAACACTCAATCAACAAAGACATGGTGGACATGGTTACTGTAATGGATAGCGGAGTCAAAACAGTAATCTGAATAGTCTAACTTGTATGGACTTACGGCATTGGTTACTTAGTCATGGTGTCCCTAGGAGTGAAATAGATAGGAAATCTACTAAATAATTACTTGATCTGTACAAGTGGAAGAATTCTAGGTCAAATGAACAGCAGTCCAACTCAAATTGCTAGAATAGAGAGTCACAGCCCCTAAATCAAATCCCAGACTTGAGCCAATTTACAGACCCACAGCTCCTTGAATGATGGGGAAGCTGGGTCCCCTTGTGGAAGGACCCCCACTACACTGCCAGAAATTTATACTGTTAATCTTTCTCCCAGTCTTCCCCAAAGGAATCTATGGCCTTTTATGAGAGTGACTGTTCATTGGGGAAAAGGAGATAGACTTTTCAGGGATTACTGGATACTGACTCTGAACTGACACTAATTCCAGGAGACCTGAAACATCACTGTGGTCCGCTAGTCAGAGTGGGAGCGTATGAAGGTCAGATTAATGGAGTCTTAGCTCAAGTTCGGCTCACAGTGGGTCTAGTGTGTCCCCAAACTCATTCTGTAGTGATTTCCTCAGTTCCAGAATGCATAATTGGAATAAACATACTCAGTAACTGGCAAAACCTCCACATTGGATCACTTACAAGTGGATTAAGGGCTGTTATGGTAGGAAAAGCCAAGTGGAAGCCATCAGAACTGCCCCTATTTAGGAAAATAGTAAACCAAAAGCAATATCTCATTCATGGAGGAATTGCAGCAATTACTGCCACCATCAAGGACTTGAAGGATGTGGGGGTGGTGATTCCAACCACATCCCCATTCAACTCGCCTATTTGATCTATACAAAAAACAGATGGATCTTGGAGGATAATGGTAGATTATCAAAAACTTAACCAGGTGGTGACTCCAATTGCAGCTGCTATTCTAGATATGGTTTCATTGCTTGAGCAAATTAATACATCTCGTGGTAGCTGGTTTGCAACTATTGATCTGGCTAATGACTTTTTCTCCATACCTGCTTTGAAAGGACCACCAGAGGCAGTTTGCCATCAGCTGGCAAGGCCAGCAATACACCTTCACTGTTTTACCTCAGAGGTATATCAATTCTCCAGCCCTATGTCATAATTTAGTCCACAGGGAACTTGATTGCCTTTCCCTTCCCCAAGACGTCACACTGGTCCATTACATTGATGACATTATGGTGACTGGACCTAGTAAGGAAGAAGTACCAATGACTCTGGACTTATTGGTAAAACATTTGCATGCTAGAGGGTGGGAAATTAATCTCACAAAAATTCAGGTGCCTTCCACCTCAGTGAAACTTCTAGGGGTCCAGTGGTTTGGGGCATATTGAGATGTTCCTTCTACAGTGAAGGATACGTAGTTGCATCTGGCCCCTCCCACAACTAAAAAAGAGGCCCAATGTCTGGTGGCCCTTTTTGGATTTTGGAGGCAAGTATCCCTCATTTGGGTATACTACTCTGGCCTATCTATCAAGTGACTCGAAAAGCTGCTAGTTTTGACTGGGGCCCAGATGAAGAGAAGGCTCTGCAGCAGGTTCAGGCAGCCATTCAAGCTGCTGTGTCACTTGGGCCATATGATCTGAGTGATCCATTGGTGTTTGAAATGTCAGTGGTAGATAGAGATGCTGTTGGGAGTCTTTGGCAGGCCCCTATTGGGTCTGCAATGCAGACTCTTAGGATTTTGGAACAAAGCCCTGCCATCCTCTGCAGATAAAACTCTTGAGAAACAGCTTTTGACTTGTTACTGGGCCTTAGTAGATACCAAACACTTAACTATGAGCCACCAAATCACCATGTGGCCTGAGCTGCCCATCATGAACTAGATGTTGTCTGACCCACAGAGTAATGAATTTGGACATGCACAGCAGCACTCCATCATTAAATGGAGGTGGTATAAACGAGATTGGGCCCTAGCAGGACCTGAAGGCACAAGTAAGTTTCATGAGGAAGTGGCTCAAATTCCCATGATCTCCACTCCTGTCACATTACCTTCCCTCTCCTATTCTGCACGTATGGCTTCATGGGGATTTCCTTTTAATCAGTTGACTGAAGAAGATAAAACTTGTGCTTGGTATACAGACAGTTCTGCTGATATGGAGGCACCACTAGGAAGTGGACAGTGGCAGCACTACAGCCCCTTTCTGGGACCTCCATGAAGGACAGAGGTGAAGGGAGATCCTCCCAATGGGCAGAACTTTGAGCAGTGTGCCTGGTTGTTCGCTTTGCTGGAAGGACAAATGGCCAGATGTGTGATTGTATGCTGATTCATGGGCTGTGGCCAATGGTTTGGCTGGAATATCAGGGACTTAGAGGAACATGTTTGGAAAATTGATGACAAGGAGGTATAGGAAATAGGTATGTGGATAGACCTCTCTGAATGGGCCAAAGAAGTGAAGATGTTTGTGTCTCATGTGAATGCTCACTGTTGTAGTTATCTAGTCCTGCTATAACAGAAATACCACCAATGGATGGCTGTAACCGAAGTTTATTCTCTCACAGTTTAGTAGGCTAGAAGTCTGAATTCAGGGTGCCAGCTCCAGGGGAAGGCTTTCTCTGTGGGCTCTGTAGGAAAGTCCTTGTCAATGTTCCCTTGGTCTAGGAGCTTCTCAGTGCAGGGATACCAGGTCCAAAGGATGTGCCCTGCTCCTGGCACTCCTTTCTTGGTGGTATGAGGTCCCCCGTCTCTCTGCTCACTTTTCTCTTTTATATCTGAAAAGAGACTGGCTCAAGATACAATCCAATCTTATAGATTGAGTCCTGTCTCATTAACATAACTGCCACAAATCCCATCTCATCAACATCATAGAGATAGAATTTACAACATATATAGGAAAATCACATCTGATGACAAAATGGTGGACAATCACACAATACTGGGAATCATGGCCTAGCCAAATTGATACACATATTTTTCAGGGACACGGTTCAATCCATGACACTCACCAAAAGGTGACCTCAGCAGAGGAGGATTTTAACAATCAAGTGGATGTGGATAAGATGACATGTTCTGTGGAAATCAATCATCCTCTTTCTCCAGCCACTCATGTCATTGATCAATGGGCTCCTGAACAACCTGGCCATGATGGAAGGAATGGAGGTTATGCATGGGCTCAGCAACATGGACTTCCACTCACCAAAGCTGACTTGGCCCCCACCACTGCTGAATGCCCAATCTGCCAGCAGCAGAGACCAACACTGAGTCCCCAGTATGACCCTATTCCTTGAGGTGATAAGCCAGCAACCTGGTGGCAGGTTTATTACAGTGAACCTCTTCATCATGAAAAGGGCAGTGTCTTGTTCTTACTGGAATAGACACTCTGGATATGAATTTGCCTTTTCTGCATGCAGTGCTTCTGCCAAAATTGCTATCCATGGACTTATAGAATGCCTTATCCACTGCCATGGTATCTCACATAGCATTACCTCAGATCATGGACTCACTTCACAGCAAATGAAGTGTCAAAATGGGCCCATGCTCATGTAATTCACTAGTCTTACCATGTTATCCATCATCCTGAAGCAGCTGGCTTGATAGAATGAAGGAATGGCTTTCTAAAGATACAGTTATGGTGCCAACTACGTGACAGTACCTTGCAGAGTTGGGGCAGTGTTTTCCAGGGGCCTGTATATGCTCTAAACCAGTGCCCAATTTATGGTACTTTCTCCCATAGCCAGGATTCATGTGTCCAGGAACCAAGGGGTGGAAATGGGAGTGGAACCACTCATTATTAGCCCTAGTGACACTCTCGCAAAAATTTTGCTTCCTGTCCCTGAGACCCTATTCTCTGTGGGCCTAGAGGTCTTAGTTCCAAAGGCAATAATGCTCCCACCAGGAGATACAACACTGATTCCATTGAACTGGGAGTTAAGAATGCCACCCAGCCACTTTGGACTTTTCATGCCTCTGGATCAACAGGCGAAGAAGGGAGTTACTGTATTGGCTGGTGTGATTGATCCTGATTACCAAGAGGAAATTGGATTTATATCACATAATGGAGGTAATGAAGAGTATGTCTGGAATACAGGAGAGCCCTTAGGACGCCTCTTAGTACTACCATGCCCTATGATTAAAGTCAAAGGAAAACTACAGCAACCAAATTCCAACATGACTACTAACAGCCAAGACCCTTCAGGAATGAAGGTTTGGGTCACCCCCCCAGGCAAAGAACCATGACCAGCTGAGGTGCTTGCTGAGGGTAAAAGGAATACAGAATGGTTGGTGGAAGAAGGTAGTTCTAAATTCCAGCTACAACCATGTGACCAGTTGCAGAAACAAGGACTGTAATTGTTAGGAGTATTTCTTCCTTTTATGTGTGCATCACGTATTTTTGTTTTCTTCACTTATAAAATATAAGATGTAAACAAGACTAGTGCATTTTCACTTGTACCCATTTTAGTTGTATCATGTTAGGCGCAAGTATGACTTTATAAATGTCTTTAGAGATGTGTACAGATGCCAAGTTTACAAGGGGTGGACTGTGATGGTTAAGGTTGTGTGTCAACTTGGCTGGTTTGTCAGTTACTTTGTAGGCTGGCAGCTATGTAATGATGAGATCTGATATAATGCAGTCACCTCCATGATGAGATCTCTTATGAGCAGCCAATCAGCTGAAAGGGAATTTCCTTGGGGGTGTGGCCTGCATCCAATATAGGTGGACTTTCTTGCAAAGCTTGTGGGCTTTTGCTCGTTCTGGATCCTGCAGCTGGCTCCTGTTCATCTGACCTCTAGCTCTTGAGACTTGAGCTAGTAGCTTACCTGGTGTCTTAACTGCCGATCTTGAGATTCGTCGGCCTCCTCAGCCTGTGAGCCAGAGGCCTACTCTCTGCCCTGCTGATCTTGGGTTCACTAGCCCTGCAGCTACATGAGTCAGGGGAAGCCACCACTTGAGACCTTCCAGCCTCTACCTCCACATGAGCCATTTCCTTGATATAAATCTCTCTCTATGTATATATTTACATGCTTCATTAGTTTTGCTTCTCTAGAGAACCCAGCCTAAAACATACATCATTGAGACAGTGGTATTTGCAAAAGAAATAGACATATAGACCCATAGGAAAGAATAGACAGCACAGAAATAAACCCACAAAAATATAGTCAACTGATCTTTGACAAAGGGAACAGTGAATTCAGTGAAGAAATGATAGTCTTTTCAACAAGTCATGCTGGAACAACAGGACATCCACATGCAAAATGCTGACTCAAGACACAGAGCTTACATCTTACTCAAACTTTAGAAAAATTAACACAGAATGTGTCATAGTCCTACATGTAAAATGCAAAACTACACAATTTCTAAATGACATAGGAAAAACCTAGGTGGCTGGGGTTTGGTTATGACTTTTTATATACACCACCAAAAACACAGTCCATAAATGGAAAAAATGAGAAGTTTGGACTTCACTAAAATTGAAAACTTCTGCTCTGTGAAAGACATTGGTAACAGGGTAGAACATCAAGCCACAGAATTGGAGAAAATTTTTGTAGAACACATATCTGATAAAGGAATTATATCCAAAATATATAAAGAACACTTAAAACTCAACAATACAAAAGCAAACAATGTAATTACGAAATTGGCACAAAATCTGAACAGAAACCTTATCAAAAAATATATACATATGGTAAATAAGCATATAAAAAAAGATTCAACACCATAAGTCATTAGGAAATTTCAAATAAAAACGAGATACCACTGCACACCTATCAGAATGGCTTAAATCCATAACACTGATAGCACCAAATGCCAGTGAGGATGTGGAGCATTTGGTGTTATTAGTGTTTTGGATTTAAGCCACAATGGTGGGAATGCAAAGTGGTACAGCCACTTTGGAAGACAGTCTGGCAGTTTTTTACAAAGCTAAACACAGACTTATTATGTTTCTGTAATTGTGCTCCTAGTTATACCCTAGTTATTCACCCAAATGAGATGAAAACATAGGTCCACATAAAAACCTTCACACACATTTATTCATAATTACCAAAAATTGGAAGCAACCAAGATGTCCTTTAATAAGTGAATGAATAAACAAACTGTGGTACATCCATTGTGATGGTTTATTTTATGTGTCCACTTGGGTAGGCTCTGGTGCCAAGTTGTTTGGTCAAACACTAGTTTAAATACTGTTATGAAGGAGTTACATGTGATTAAATCTATTGGCCTTAAGGACAGCAGATTATCCTCCATAATGTTTGTGGACCTCGTCCAATCAACTGAAGGCCTTAAGAGCAAAAAAGGGAGTTCCCCTAGGGAGTGTTCTGCCTCCAGACTATAAATAAACATTTTGCCAGAACTTTCCCACCACCTGGCCTACTGATATTGGGACACAAAACTGCCATAATTTCTAGTGTGTCACCTCACCTACAGATTTTGGACTTGCCAGTACCTATATTGTGTGAGCCAGTTCCTCAAAAATAAATCTATTTGTCTGTCTGTCCGTCCATCCATCTATCTTACTAGTTGTTTTTTTCTAGAGAACCCTAAAACACAGACAATGGTGTATTATTAGTAATAAAAAGAAATGAGCTGTCAAGTTGCTAAAAGACATAGAGGAACCTTAAACACATATTGCTAAGTAAAAGAAACTAGTCTGAAGAAACTACATACTGTATAGGTCCAACTATATGACTTTCTGGAAAAGCCAAAACTACAAAGACAGTAAAAAGATCGGTGGTTGCCAGGGGTTCAGGGATGGTGAGGGATGAATAGGTGGAGCACAGGGCATTTTTAGGGCAGTGAAGCTATTCTGTGTGATATACGATATTACAGGTTTGTAAAAAGCCATAGGACTACACAACACAAAGACTGAACCCTCGTGTATACTGTGGACTATAGTTAATAATAGTGTATCTATATTGGTTCATCAACAGTAACAAATGTACTACAGGAATGTAGATGTTAATGATAGGAGGAAACCTGTGCAGGAAGGAGAGAGGTACATGGGAACTCTATTTTCTGCACAGTTTTTTCAGTAAACCTAAAATTGCTGTAGTGGTTGAGTTTGGTGGCTAATCAAAAGGTTGGCAGTTCAAATCCACCAGCTGCTCCTTGGAAACCCTATGTATGGGGCAGTTCTACTCTGTCCTTTAGGGTTGCTATGATGGCAGTGTTTTTCTTTGTTTATGTGTATATATAACAAAAATAGTATCTCTCCTGTTTTTGAATTCTTTAACATAGCCTACAAATGCCTATATTAGTTTTGTACGTCTTCTACTTTAGACCTCTTCTGCCTCTACTTTCTACTTTATTTTGTATGTTCCACCCACACTAGCTTTATTTCTGTTCCTGAAGCAGCCAAATTTTTCATGCCTTAAGACATTTGCTCGTGTTTTTCACTTAGCTGCAATTTTCTGCCGCCAGTCTCTGTGCAGGTAAGTACCTTCTTATTCATTAGCACTCAGCTCACAGAAGCTCCACTGAAAACTCCATCCAAATAATACTGTATCCCTCTAGGTTTCTTTTATTGCACTTACAATGATGTGAAAAAATATATAGACATATATTTAATTTTGCATCCTTTTGTTATTTGTCTCCTACTACAGTGTGGAAGGCAGAGCGGCCTTGGTTACTGCTGTGTCCCCATGTTGAATCACTGCTCCTCTGACACGTATCATCAACCATAATTCATTGTACATGCCTTATTTCTCCATGTAGAAGATGAGCACTCTGAGCTCAGGGTCCACTCTCAAAACAGCAGAATTATTACATGAAGTTTAACGTATAAGTTAGTGACTATTTAGAGCAGGACCATCAGTGCAATCTTTTCAGGTACTTATTTTTCAGACAGATCCAGATTGTCTCAAAAGGCAGTGATAGAGGATTCTTAAATAAGTGATTAGATTTCGTCTTACCAGAATTGCCTCTGGAAAAGAACTAATCCACTGTCTATCCAGGCTGGACCTGAAAGACATTCTTTTAGATGTGAGTTCTATCGCAATGCCTACTCTCCTCACATATGGGGTCTTTAAGACTGAGGTGGCTCTACCCTTGGATTACTCCTCTTTGTAGAAATCTTCCCTTGAAAATCAAGTCCTTATTAGAATTCTTGTGACTCTTGAGAACAAGGAACTTGTAACTTTTCTTGTGACTTACATTTAGCTAGCTATGGAGAGTTTCCTGTGCACTAGAAGCCATTATATTCACCCCATCTAGCTACTCAAATAGCTAACAGTGAGGTAAACAGCAAAATACCCTACAGTTCAGAATCTAGCCTAGGGCTTAACTTGACTCTATTTTTGTGATATGGGGTAAGATATGATTATCAGTTTTTGGATTGGCGGTTATCATTTAGCCAAATGTTTGAGTCAGTTAACTTCCTAAAATTTTGTCTGGCTTATTCAAACAATCCTTAGTTTCCCTAATAGTTATAATGGGAATAATATTAACTTGTTATGAGGTTTCAGCAAGATCATAAGTGAGAAAATTTCTTGAATAGTTGTAGCACATTGTGGATGGTCAATATATGTTAAGTTTCCCTCTCAGAGCTGTAACTAGCAATGTCAGCACCAGGGCAAGCAACTCACATCAAAAATCCGTATATATGGTGTTATGGGGTTGAAGGAATGGAGGGCAGTCATAGCCCTCTTGTCTTTGACTTTTGTTCTCTAGATATATTGGTCACTGCTGATTGAACATGGCCATGGACACACTTGCTGTTGAAGCTAGCAGTGGCAGGGAGAGTGATATGCTGAGAAGAGGTTAGATTAGAACTTTGCATGCTCTATAAAAAATTTTATATCCCCTAACTGTGCAATGTTGTGGGACGAAACACCTGTTACCTTAAACTATTACGGTTCCACTCTTCCCGTCTATTTATGTAACACTCATAGATGCTTGTTGCCCTGGCGGGGAGAGAAATTGAGTCTAGACCCCATGTAAAGATAGGCGGTTGGTGATGAAAGATTTCTCAGGTAGTATCACGAAAACAAGGAGCATTTGTCAGGGTTAGTGCAGGGAAAGTTTCCCTACTAGAGAAGACATTTTCTGGGCCATATGAAGCAAGCTGTGCACCAACAAATATAATGCACCCCAAGGAGACCAATTCCAGGACCTCAACTCTCCTCCCTACTCCACCTTACTCTGTCCCTACAAAAAAATTCAGTTTCAACAGCTTTTAAGAAGACATTTTGCCAAAAGGCTTTTGGCAAAATGTCTTCTTAAAAGAAAAAGTTTGTAGCAGATCCAGTGTCATATGCCCAAGTTCAGTTTCCTGGTGAGCATGAACACTTGAAATTTAACTACAGTGGGCACAAATAGACCCTTCCTCTGACAGTGCTCTAACTCTTGGGCATCTCTGAGGCTGGGTTTGTATTTTCTAGCATTTATAGAACATACAGTAAACAAACATACAAAAAAAACCCAAAAAACAAAAATGGGGATGAACCTGTCAGAAGAATGTGTTTATAAAATTAGCATTCACTTAATACAACTTAGTCTTTCCAAAGTAATTGATTTCTTTGAAATTGGAAAGATATCTACACTTCCCTAAAACTTTTATCAAGTGTATACGAGAAACTTTCCTCTTCAACATGTTTAAATATGTTTTTGCTAAAACAATGGGGAAAAGAGAAGCGGAAAGGTTATGTGACAAGGCAGAACAATACCTGAAAGATCAAATTCCTACCTTCCTCATCCCCCGTACTCTTATCCTGGAAAGTACTTGTAATCCAGGCAACAAAAATCTTAACTGCTTCTTTGATTAGAGCAAGCAATACAAATATATTTGGAGATTATACATCTTATTGACAATTTAGTTATTATCAAGGAAGTGTCACTTAACCATATACTCTGTCCTAATCTGTCTTTCTCTCCCTACCTCTCATTTTATCTCTCTCTCTCTCATTCTCACCTCCCATCTTCTCTCTCTCTCTCACACACACACACACCTACATAAACACCTACACAAACATACACACATTAACACATACACAAACACAATATAGGTCAGACACCTACAGAAAAAACATATCCATACTTAAGAGGATCCCTGGAGCCAAATATTCTAATGCAGGAAATTATCAGTATTTTGTGATATAATACCACATATTTGTTAACATAATACCGCTTATTTGTTAACATTTAAGAAGATGTTACATTTAAGAGTCTGTAGAGCTTATCTCAGGGCAGTAGTTCCAGGGGCTCTTCCAGCCTCCATTACTCCAGAAAATCTGGGTTCCATGAAAATTTGAAATTCTGTTTGTCATGGTTTGAATTATGTCCCCCCCAAAAATGTGTGTATCAATTTGGCTGGGCCGTGATTCCCAGAATTGTGTGGTTGGCCTCCATTTTGTGATTGTAATTTTATGTTAAAGAGGATTAGGGTGGGATTGTAACACCACTTTTACCCAGGTCACATCCCT
>NW_004444108.1:5708234-5711578 GCF_000243295.1 Trichechus manatus latirostris | reverse complement strand
TCTCAAGAGATGAAAGGGAAGCAAGCAGAGAGTTGGGGACCTCATACCACCAAGAAAGGAGCACTGGGAGCAGAGCATGTCCTTTGGACCTGAGGTTCCTGTGCAGAGAAGCTCCTAGTCCGGGGGAAGACTGATGATGACGAGGACCTTCCTCCAGAGCCAACAGAGAGAGAAAGCCTTCCCCTGGAGCTGACGCCCTGATTTGGACTTCTAGCCTACCTTACTGTGAAGAAATAAATTTCTCTTTGTTAAAGCTATCTACCTGTGGTATTTCTGTTATAGCAGCAGTAGATGACTAAGACTGTTCCACATTTTTCTCTTTTTGATCAGGATTATTTTATAGAATCTTTTATCAAATTATTCAGTAACAGTACCTGGGCAACATCCAGTTCTCGTCTCATGGCAAAGGTGGCAGTTGTTCATGGAGGCAATTAGCCAAACATACATTTCCTCCTCCTATTCCTGACTCTACTTCTTTCTTTGTTGCTTCAGGCAAATACAGACCAGTTGTTGTGCCTTGCATGGCATTTGCAAGCTTTTAAGACCCCAGGCACTAAGCAACAAACTAAGAGGTTGAACGGAAGTCTAAAGACGTAACTAGGCCAATTAACTGGGATGTCCTGTGAAACCATGACCCTAAACCTCCAAACCAAGGAACCAAATCCAGTGAGGTGTCTAGTTGAACATCAGCAGCCTCAGCAGCTGCTCTTTTTTTTTTTTTTTGTCATTGTTGTAAATATATCACACAACTTTAAAACCAAACAATAGTTAGCTTAACTAGTAAAGAATGTTTGCTTTGAGCATTATGCTCTTTTAAGATCTGTCTATTTGGGATCAAACTGATAACAGCAATTCGAAAGATTAGATAGGAACCTTAAGGGGCAATGAGTTTATGTTAATGGGGGAGGAACAACTCAGAAAAGGAGGGTGCGAATGGTTGCACAACTTGAAGAATATAATCATTGTCACTGATTAGTACATGTAGAAACTGTTCAATTGGTGTATGTTTTGCTGTGTATATTTCAACAACAACAACAAAATAAATTATTAAAAAAAGATTCTGTAGAGCAATCATTTCTGCATCGCTGGCTGTGTAGGGTCTAGGTAAGTATCTCTGGTCTAAGAATTGGAAGAACAAAAGTCCAAGGGATTTAAAAGAGAATGATAACTTCAGAGAAAGGTGAGAATTTTCTCGTGATTGAGAAATGATGTCTGTAAAAGAGATGGCAGAAGATGAAACTGGTGGATAAGCCAGTGTCAGCTTAAAAGGTTCTTGAAGGCCGTATTGCAGTTGTTGAATTTTAGACCAATAGAATGTCAGCTGGAGGCTTGTAAGAAGGAACTAATATGATCGACTTTAATTTTCAGAAAGCTGAAAGTGGCAGCAGTGTTTGTTGTATTCTTCTCATGGCATCAGTTGACCTTAAGTCCAGGCTATAAATTTGGATACCCTTTCAAACTGATACCAGGTATATTCTAGTCAGTGGTTAGCCACTTTATAGGCCCTAATGGTGTTTTCTTCTCAGTCTGCTTGCCTGATGAACAGCATAATGTATTTGTTCAAAGTGAAGCAATCATATCACATCATCAAGGGCCACACTGATCTGTCTTCTGCCATTGCATTCTCAGGGGGCAACAACTTTACGCAACTCTGCGGGAACTTCTTCAGCAGCCTCTGTGGCCTGTTTGTGTACTCGTACTTCCTTCTCTGGCCGAAGTCACTCCACTTCAGCACCCTAGGTCAGAGCTGTTTTGGTCTCCCACTGCTATCTCCTCTACAAGCGTGTCTGGTTGCACAAAATGTCCTCCCTGAAATTGATATTCTACCTCTATATTTTCTTTCAGAACCTGCCATTTGGTCTGTTGCTCCCTGCCAACTGGGATTCACTAGTGTTTGCTTTTTCATTATGGGCTGGCAGTGACAACTTGCCCTTTCAACAGCATGAGGCTCAGGCACGATTCTGGCAATATCTGTTAGGTTAAAGGTTACTGATCTCCCCTCACCCAGCTCACTAGCTTTCTTCACTTCTTAATTGGTTCGTAGGTTTCTTTTCAGCACACCTTTCTTCCAGGGCTCTATTCCAAACTCAGAAGATGCCTGCCTCAGGCTTCATTAAGCCTCTTCTTCCCTAAGGATGCCCTCTCTTGATATAAAAAAAGGATCCAGGTACCCTAAGAATCAGCATGCTAAGTAAAGTGATTTATAAAATACTTTCCATCTTTACCCATATTCTTGCCAGACATCTTTTGTTTTGCTTGTTGCTTTAATTGGTAGCATTTAGTCAGAGCATTTTAAACCCTCCTTAATTCTAAGTTACTGAGCCTTTTTGGAAGTACGCCTTGACTTCTGGCATTACTGAAAAATTTTCAACAGACTTCCTTCTATGTAATCTAAAGATTGTTGGAAGAGCCATAATTTACAGTGGAATTGTTGACATAATGAAATATCGCCTTTGTGTATCATAAATATCCACCACACTGAGAACTCTGGAGTCATATAGTTCTCAATGCTTTGGAAGGGTTGTCGAATGCTCCATATGATTGCTGAAGCAGTAAATAAAATTATGTGTGTAAAGCACTCAGCACAGGGCCTGGTAAGAACTTAGTACATGTTATTTATTATCCTTCTTACAAAATTCAGAATTTTGTAGATGAGAAGTCTAATGGCAATCAGATTTTTTTCCTCTGTAGATCTAGTTCTTTCTTTCTAAAGGCATGTAAGATTTTTTTTTCTTTTTCTTTTTTTGATTATGCAGGGATTTTGTTGACATATACTTTAGTGTGGGGCTTTCCTATTAAATTCAGGATGGAATTAGGTGAGCTCTTTTAATCTGAAGCCTAGTTTCCAAGGAGCCCTGGTGGTGCATTGGTTAAGTATTCAGCTGCTAACCAGAAAGGTTGGAGTTTGAACCCACCACTTTTCAGAAGTAGATCCCCAGGCCTGTCTTTGGAGGAGCCATTGTCTGGGTGGGTTTGAACTGCCAACCTTTAGCTAATAGTTTAGTGTGTAACTGTTTGCATTATCCAGGGACTTTTTTCCTTGAATAATGAAGCAGCTTTTCTATTATATTAAAATGCTCTTTTTACTTTATCAGACAGCACTTTTTTTGAGGAGTTAGCCCATCCTTAATATAGCCTGTTGTACCCCGGCGTTTCTGGCACGAATCAAAAACACTGGAAATAACAAATGTTGGAGAGGCTGCAGGGAGATTGGAACTCTTATGCACTGCTGGTGGGAATGCAAAATGATACAACTATTTTGGAAAATGATATGGCACTTCGTTAGAAAGCTAGAAATAGAAATACCATACGATCCAGCAATCCCACTCCTAGGAATATATCCT
>NW_004444108.1:5666527-5706993 GCF_000243295.1 Trichechus manatus latirostris | reverse complement strand
CCAAAAAAAAAAAAAAAAAGGTCGAGGAAGGAGAGGGTTGACATGTCATTGGGTTGTTACCCAATGTCATAAAACAATATGTACAATATGTGTACTAACTGTTTAATGAGAAACTATTTGTTCTGTAAACCTTCACCTAAAGTACAATGAAAAATAAATATATAGCCTATTGTTGTTGTTGTTTGTTATCGAGTCAATTCCGGCTTACAGCGACCCTGTACGATGGAGTAGAATTGTCCCATAGAGTTTCCTAGGCTGCAGTCTTTACAGGAGCAGATTGTCAGGTCTTTTCTCCCGCGGAGTGGCTGGTGGGTTGGAGCAGCTAACCTTTTGGTTACCAGCCAGGCACTTAGCCATTGTGCCACTATGTCCATCCATAAGATTATAGCCTAGGAAACCCTATGGAGCACTTCTGCACTGTCACATGGGGTCGCTATAAGTTAGAATTGATTTGACGGCATACGACAACAACAACAAATCTTTACAGGAGCAGATGGCTAGGTCGTTTCTTCCTGGCGGTCGTTAGTGGGTTCGAACCTTTTGATTATCAGCCAAGCATCTTATCCATTGTGCCACCGGGGCTCCTTTAATGTAACCTAGAGTGTATTATTTAATTGCCCTGAACTGAGGTTCATAGTAAACCCTTAACTTCCAAACTCAAGCGTAAGTAATCCTAAACTACTCTTTTTTAATATCAGTCTTGGCTCTATTGATGCTCTGGTACTGCACTCTTCAAGAATCTAGCTAGTGCTGGAATGTGTGGGCAGCAGTGAACACCTTCTCCCATTATTGACCATTGGGTTATGGGAGGCCGTGACCAGGAAGACCTTTTGCCACATTCAGGTCAAGAGAGGGAGAATTTTGAAGTGAAGATGATAAGACCCTGAGACACTATTTAGGACCTACCATGCATTTATGGCCACCCATTTGTACAAAACACCCTTTGTGTGGATAAAATGTTGTGCAACTAGTTTGTACTGGCATAAAAGAATTTCCACATATGCCTACCCCCAAAAAATGTTTTCAAATTGGAGATTCAGACAAATCCCATTCAAGCCAAGGTATAAATAATAAATGTGTATTTATTTGAATTTCTTGATAGTGAAAGCTGTGCAGACAATAGACTTGTTTATTTCTGAAGAGGATTTATGTTAAAAGAAAATCTCCTGGGGCATTAAGAGAAAAAGCCTGCAAAAAGCACTCTAGTAAATTATAACTCTGAGGTAAAATATGACAACAATAATTGCTAAAATAAAAACCATATAAAACTCACATATACTGTATGTTATGATTTTTCAACTTTTTCATTATTTAGTTTATTCCTGTCACTGGAAGAGCTGCTCCTGGGAAATTAATTGGCATCTTTTAATGCACTGCTTTTCCATCCGTTTGTCTTACTGTGGTGGCTTGTCTGTTGCTGTGATGCTGGAAACTATGCCATCTGTATTTCCTATACCAGCAGGGTCACCCATGGTGGACAGGTTTCAGCAGAGTAGGTCTACTTCTGAAAAAAATGACCACTGAAAACATGAATAGAAACAGAGTGTTGTCTAATATAGTGCCAGAAGATGAGCTTCTCAGGTTGGAAGGCACTCAAAATATGACTGGAGAAGAGGTGCCTCCTCAGATTAGAGTTGATCTTAATGACACGGATGGAGTCAAGCTTTTGGGACCTTCATTTGCTGATGTGGTACAACTCAAACTGACAAGAAACAGCTGAAACATCCATTAATAATTGGAACAGGGAATGTATGAAGTCTGGATCTAAGAAAATTGGAAGTTGTCAAAAATGAAATGGAACGCATACACATGAATATCCTAGGTATTAGTGAGCTGAAATGGACTGCTAACGGCCATTTTGACTTGGACAGTCATATGATCTACTATGCCACGAATGACAAATTGAAGAGGAATGGTGTTACATTCATTGTCAAAAAGAAAATTTCAAGATCTATCCTGAAGTACAACACTGCCAGTGATAGGATAATATCCATAGGCCTACAAGGAAGACCAGTTAATATGACTACTATTCAAATGTACACACCAACCACTAATGACAAAGATGAAGAAATTGAAGATTTTTACTAACTTCTACAGTCTGAAATTGATTGAACATGCAATCAAGATGCATTGATAATTACTGGTGATTGGAATGCAAAAGTTGGAAAAAAAGGATCAATAGTTGGAAAATATGGACTTGGTGATAGAAACGACTTTGGAGATTGTATGAGAGAATTTTGCAAGAACAATGACTTATTCATTGCAAATTCCTCTTTTCAGCAATATAAATGGTAACGTTACAAGCTTCTGATGTTTTGTTTACTTACATAACTGCACTTGTAATTGCAGAACAGATAATTAATGTGGTAAAATTATATTTGCATAGTTATTTGATTTCAAAATGAATTATCACACAGTATGCATGCATACATTGTTATTCTTCATTTAATGGGAGACATACTAAATGTACTAATAATTTGTAAATATTTTTCCTAAACTAAAAAAATTATATTAAGCATAGCTAATTCCATTCCAAGATGTAAGGACATCAGTGGTTTAACATTTAAAGAAAACTTTAGCATAACCAGTAGGGGGAAAATATGACTCAATGATAGAAGAAAATACAGCATGAGCTTCACCCTTAAGTGATTCTCTTCAATAAGAATGTGTTGAGTATCTTCTACATGTCTTACCAGATACACTGTTGTATATGGGATAATTTGGGGGTTGAGAAAATGATGAAGCAGATATGCAAAAAGATAGAATCACAAAATGATGACACTGTAATAGATCTAGGAATAAAATATTTTGGAAAAAAATGAATATGAAGGAGTTCTTAATATAACTACAGAAGCAAATTATGAATAAATTATAGTAAAATATCTCTTAAGTTACATGACTCGTGTCTGAAAGTTTTAGATAATAAAAATAAAAATTGAACAGGGAATTATGAAATATGATAAAATACAATAGCAAAAAAAATGAAGTAACAGTAACAAAAGCAACTGGGGCAAACAGGTTTGGGAACATACACCACTGACTCCTGGTTTATAGGATTTACATGATAAGAGCTGAAGCATGTGGGTATACTAGAGCATAATCTGCTAACTTGAGCAGAAAGGTTATCTTAGCCATTATTCAGATATTTTATAGGGTGGATAAATATTTGGTTATTCTGGTTAGTCAGTTAAGTGGACATCAGTAAATACTTTTGCTGTAATTAGATGTTTAAGAAGACTACATAAGAAGACTCTGAAACTCACTCTTAAAGGTCAAGTAACTAAAGGAAAAGGAAGAAATGATAAAGTAAAAGAACTAAGCAGAAAATTTCAAAGGGCAGCTCGAGAGGACAACGTAAAGTATTATAATGACATGTGCAAAGAGCTGGAGACAGAAAACCAAAAGGGAAGAACACTCTCAGGATTTCTCAAGCTGAAAGAACTGAAGAAAAGATTCAAGCTGTGAGTTGCAATAGTGAAGGATTCTATGGGGAAAATATTAAATCACGCAGGAAGCATCAAAAAAAGATGGAAGGAATACACAGAGTCATTATACCAAAAAGAATTGGCCGACATTCAACCATTTCAAGAGGCAGCATATGATCAGGACCTGATGGTACTGAAGGAAGAAATCCAAGCTACACTGAAGGCATTGGGGAAAAACAAGGCTCCAGAAGTTGACGGAATATCAATTGAGATGTTTCAACAACGGATGCAGCCCTGAATGTGCTCACTTGTATATGCCAAGAAATTTGGAAGACAGCTACCTGGCCAACCAACTGGAAGAGATCCATATTTATGCCTATTCCCAGGAAAGGTGATCCAACCGAATGCAGAAATTATCAAACAATATCATTAAAATCACACACAAGTAAAATTTTACTGAAGATCATTCAAAAGCGGCTGCAGCAGTACATTGACAGGAAACTGCCAGAAATTCAGGCCAGATTCAGAAAAGGATGTGGAACTAGGCATATCATTGCTGATGTCAGATGGATCCTGGCTGAAAGCAGAGAACACCAGAAAGATGTTTACATGTGTTTTATTGACTATGCTAAGGCATTCGACTGTGTGGATCATAACAAATTATGGATAACATTGCAAAGAATGGAAATTCCAGAACACTTAATTTTGCTCATGAGGAACCTGTATATAGATCAAGAGGTGAGGCAGTTGTTTGGACAGAACAAAGGAGGTACTGCACGGTTTGAAATCAGGAAAGGTGTGCATCACGGTTGTATCTTTCACCATACCTATTCAAACAGTATGCTGAGCAAATAATCCGAGAAGCTGGGCTATATGAAGAACAGGGCATCAGATTGGAGGAAGACTCATTAACAACCTGCGTTATGCAGAAGACACAACCTTTCTTGCTGAAAGTGAAGAGGACTTGAAGCACTTACTGATGAAGATCAGAGACCACAGCCTTCAGCATGGATTACACCTCAACATAAGAAAACAAAAATCCTCACAACTGGACCAATAAGCAACATCATGATAAACGGAGAAAAGATTGAAGTTGTCAAGGATTCCATTTTACTTGGATCCACAATCAACACCCATGGAAGCAGCAGTCAAGAAATCATAAGATGCATTGCATTGGGCAAATCCTCTGCAAAAGACCTTTTTAAAGTGTTGAATAGCAAAGATGTTACCTTGAAGACTAAGGTGCACCTGACCCAAACCATGGTATTTTCAATTGCATCATATGCATGCAAAAGCTAGACAATGAATAAGGAAGATTGAAAAAGAATTGACGCCTTTGAATTGTGGTGTTAGTGAAGAATATAGAATATACCGTGGACTGCCAGAAGAACGAACAAATCTGTCTTGGAAGAAGTACAGACAGAATGCTCCTTAGAAGCAAGGGTAGGGAGACTACGTCTTACATACTTTGGACATGTTGTCAGGAGGGACCAGTCCCTGGAGAAGGACATCATGCTTGGTAAAGTACAGGATCAGCCAAAAAGAGGAAGACCCTCACTGAGATGGATTGACACAGTGGCTGCAACAATGGGCTCAAGCATAACAATGATTGTGAGCATGGCGCAGGACCAGGCAGTGTTTCGTTCTGTAATACATACGGTCGCTATGAGTTGGAACTGACTTGACAGCACCTGCCAACAACAACAAAACACATAGCATGCATGTTGTCATTGTTGGTTGCCATCAGTATAGCATGTATATGATATCCTAAATTATGGATACGTCTAGATTAATACATAGATGTTTAAAAGATGATGAGTATGGCATCAACTGGAATTTCTCAGCAATTCCTTCTGATGGTGAGAGGTGTGGTGCCTTACAGGAGAATCTAGAAGGATAAAATATCAAAATCTGGAGGTAGCAAAAGGAGAAACACATGTCTGTATCATGTTATGAACAATTCATGACATGTTATTTTAAAAAATGCCAAAAGAAGGTGGCTACTATTCATAATTTGACAAAATGGAAATATTATCTTAGAAGAATTCCTCTATACAGAGCATTAAATTTGTGTGTGTGTGTGTACAGAATTCTTGGGCACACTGCTTAGAGAAAGAGATATGATTCCAAAGGGTTGTTCCAAGTAGCAAATGATAGTCTTGTAAAGATAGCAGGTCCAATTAACAGGTGTCCCCTTTATTTTACTGAGCTCCATAATGAGTCAGTCATGTGAGCCTGAGAATTAGTACTGAATAACTAAATTACTTGGTGTAATAGAGGTGAAAAGAATTTGAAATTACGTAGGAAATTCCAGGTGAGAGAACACAACAATGTGAAAATTAGAGACAGAAGAGAAAAAATTAAAATGTGGTCATGAAGCAAAGGAGGACTTTCACAAAAGAGAATAAAAGTTTTTTAAGGTGTTTATAATGAGGTTATCAATGTAACCTCCTTGCTCTGTGCCTCTCTTAGATTTTAAACGAAGTCCACATCACCCATAAATAATTTTGTGTGAGTAGATTTTTGGTAGTATTTTAAGAAATTCTGAGTTTTATATCCAAATTGGCGATTGACAAATCCAGGAACTAAATGACTGGACTCAGAAGCTAGAGCACAAGGGGACTGTGATCCTGTATCACATTTTGGGAGGTTTGTCTTCAATCATCTGAACTAAGGTGAAATACCCAGTTGTGATCTGCCTTGAGTTCCTACTCCAGAACAGAATTGTGGGGAAGGGATCTTAACCTTAACTGCCCCCACTGTTGAATAAACTGTGCAAGGAACGAGAGAATGACTCTGGACAAAGCACAAGTGTTTTAAGAACAAAACTTGAGCATCTGAGAGAAATAGTGCAAACTACTCTGAGGTCAACCCTCAAAAACTATGGAGGAATGCCCTGTTTGGAACAGAAGGTTGTATGCCATGTAGGAAGTGAGTGAGAACCTTGAAAATGATAGTTTCACTTAGTAGTTATGGGCACAGAAGGGCTAGTAAGGAATCAGAGCCTTTTGGAGGAGGAGAAATAAATTTCATGACTGATATGCTTGTTGAATAAAGACCTATAATCTGGTACAGAAAATCCTAGAGACTACGCTACTACATAGAACTGTCTACTGGGAAACCACTGGCCAAGATCTTTCAGAAAGTATAGCTATCCTAGGAGAATCCTAGATGGATAAAAAGTTTGTTGTTGTTAGGTGCCCTCGAGTCTGGTCTGACTCGTACTGACTCTATGTACAATAGCACAAAATACTGCGTGGTCCTGCATCATCCTCACAATCACTGCTATGCTTGAGCCCATCGTTACAGCCACTGTGTCATTCTGTCTTATTCAGGGTCTTCCTCTCTTTCGCTGACCCTCAACTTTACCCAGCATGATGTCCTTCTCCAGAGATGGTCCCTCCTGATAACATGTCCAAAGTATGTGAGATGAAGTCTCGCCATGTGGCAACATGCCTATAGTGATTAGAAGCTTGACCTATAGGGTGAGGTTACCTGGATTCTAACACAACTCTGTAATGTATAATCTAAGTAATTCTGGGAAAGATTTTTTCTCTATCTTGGAGATCTTACAGATGAGGAAAATAACATTATCTGGTATACAGTGTAGTTGTGCAGATAAATGAGATAATCCATGGGAAGTACTTTGCATGCTTGTCACCTAAGAAGCAATACTAAAATTATGACTTCTATTTCATTATTATTTTTGTTATAAAAAAATGGCATGAAGAGAATGCACAAAAGTATTTACAGTGTTTATTTTGAACTGTGATTATGGATTTTTTTTTTTTTAATTTTACTAGGGTGTTTTTTCCCCAAGTTTTTGTCAATGAACACGCTATTTTGATTTAAAGAAGTAATTCCCTAATTGTCAATTATTTACAAGTCAAAAACATTCTTTTGTAGAAGATAAATTACAAATGATAATTTCTAAGGAAAAGTTTCCTAAACAAAATCCCTTTAAAAGTCAAATACCCATACCATACCCATTGACATCAAGTCAATTCCGACTCATGGCGACCCTATAGGACAGAGGAGAACTGCCCCATAGGGTTTACAAGGAGTAGGTGGTAGATTCAAACTGCCAGCCTTTTGATTAGCAGCTTAGCCCTTAACCACTGCATACCAGGCCTCCAAAAGCCAAATACATGAATGCAATTCAAATTAGATTTTATTCAGTGCCATGCTATTCTCTATAAAATAACTGATAAAAAAAATTGACATATTTTTCCTCAGTGTTTAACACTGGGGTTGAGTATTTGGGAATATGCAAAGGCAGATTGGAAATTTCCAAAAGACTTCATTTAGAATCTCTCATATTTAGCAATTAATAATTTTACTTAAAAAAAAAACAATTAGCCTCTGATGCCTTTCAATTTGTAATACCAGTTCACCACAAATCATTTTTTTCTGAAGCTCAGTAATTAAAGTAAATAGTCTCAGTGGAATACCCATGTCAGATTAAATAATATCAACTGACTGTGCAGTACTTTAAACAAAATTCTGTATCATGTTAAGTATATTCAACTTCTAGTATGTGTATTTTCCATTGTTTTGATTTATTGCCTGTTTGCTTTTCTGTGCCTATATTAGATGGAGCTCCCACTTTAGGTAGCATTAACTTTGGGACTATTCATTTCTATTTGCACATAAGATTTTTCTAACATTTCTAATTTTATGAAACTTTTTCTTTACTCTTTTTCCTATTATGCCCTCTGCTCAGTCTGGTGTAACCTTTCAGGGAACTACGACCTTTATTATAAAACATGCAAAAATTAATTACACAGAGTTTTATTTTTAATGCCAAGAATAAACATTAAAACACTACTGTCCCATTCAAAATCAAATTGTTAGATAATGCATTTATTGCCAAGATGAATTTTTTTCCCCACAATGTATTTGAGACTGTCTAAAATATAACTCAAGATTGAATTGAATTATTATAAATGCACTTACTGGAGTCCTGGTGGCATAGTGATTAAGAGCTTGGCTGCTAACCAAAAGGTTGGCAGTTGAAATCTACCAGCCACTCCTTGGAAAACCTGTGGGGCAGGTCTACTCTGTCCTATAAGGTTGCTATGAGTTGGAATCAACTTGACAGCAATGGGTCAGGTCAGTATCTAGGCACTTGTGATTTTGGGGGGATGACCATAATGTCTGGACACATTCAAATAAACCATGGAGCTTAGTGTAATAAGTCTAACTGAATGATATAGTCTTACTTTTGAAAACAAAACCTGGATATTTTGGCAGACACTCAATAGCTATTCACAAAAATTAGATTCAATAACCAAGTGTTATTTCAACTAGCCCTGAATGAGGACTGAATGGCAAGGACAGCTCATTGTCACCCAGTGTCCATTCTCCCTTTTTCCAGTCAATAATAGAAACCTCATGTTTTAGATAGACTCGTGGATGCTGAGTTTGAGACCATAGTCATGGCCTCCCTTGCATCATGACAGCCATATGACTATGGTTTTGCCTAAGGGATATGAGCAAAAATTATGTTTGCAACCTCCAGTACGTTTCCTTGAAGAGAAGCTTTTTGTCTTCCACTTTTTATTTCCCCTTTCCATGGAGTGGAATTCAGAAGTGATGATGGACAGCCTTCTTCATCAACATGGATGAGAACAACATACTAGAGTGTGCTTGAGTTAAAAGCAGGAGGGACCTGGATTCCTGAATTCGGGTGCAGAGAAGAACCCCCTTCTCCTCTAGCAACCTACAGCTTGGGCTTTTACTTGTGAGAGAAATAGCTCTTCTACTTGTTGGAGCCACATTTATTTTAGTCTCAGTTGAAACAGCCAAATAATATCTTGATAATACTACAATAATAAAACAAAACAATCCCCAGTTGCCACTGAGTCAGTTCTGACTCATGGCAACCCCATGTATGTCAGAGTAGAACTGTGCTCAATAGAGTTTTTAAGATAAAGTACTTAATATTATTAATAAATATTATTATTTATAATATAAACAATAACGTTTATATTATTATGTTAAATTATAATAATATAAATAATATTTAATAATATTAATATATATATTAATACTGATAGATATTTAATATCTAATGTATCAACACTCTATATTTTAATAAGTGGTTAGGCCCCAGATATATAGCATTTTCCAGTTTACAAAATGTTTTTTAGTTTTCCTTGACCTTACAAAAACCCTGTGAAGCAAGTGCTGTTATCTTCATTTCACAGATGAAAAAACTAAAGCTTGGGAAGTTTTACTTTGTTAAAAAACACCTCAATGAGTATGTTCAAATATAACATATTTGAATATATAAAGTCTAGTTTTAAAAACAAACTCATGGAAGTTTCAGTTATGTTGACTTTCCTTCTTCAAAGTCTTTATTAGCACTATCACTTAATGCTACTGAGTCCTGGCTGTAATCCTAACTAACTCTGTGACCCCTAGCAAGTTGCTTAATCTCAGAGGATCTCAAGTTTCCTCATCTGAAAATGAGATTCTTGGGTCATTTCTAAAAAGTAATTTCTCTGATTCTCACTTTAAAATTTTAGGGTATTTTCTGTTACTGCCTGTTCATGATGCAGGCAGAAGGTCTACTTACTTACTCTTTTAATTATTTTTGTGTGTTGATTGTATCACCCCCAACTTACTATAAACTGCTAGAGGCCACGAATATGAATCTTTCCCCTGTTACCTCTGAAAAAATCAAGAATGTGCCGCCCAATATGTTAGCCGCTATCTACATGTGACTGTTGAGCGCTTGAAATGTGGTTAGTCCAAAGTGAGATGTGTTATAATTTCAAAATACACACTGGATTTTAAAGACTTAGCTAAAAAATAATAATAATTTAAATTATCTCCATAATTTTTATATTGATTGCATGTTTAAATAATATATTTCAGATATATTGTTAAATAAGATATTAAAGTTAATTTCACCTATTTCTTTGTATTTTTTTAACGTAGCTACTAAAAATGTTAAATTGGTTCACATTATGTTTTCACTAGACCACGTTGTTCTAGAACATTACTGGAAACATAGTCTGTGTTATGGGGCAGATAGGCTAGCCATACTCTGGGCCCGTGTCATCGTTTTCCTGAGCACACTGCTAGACATTTACCAGCCTTATGACCAGTGGAATGTAGGTGAGATGGCTGTATGCTCCTTTTAGGCCTGGCTTTTAGAAACCTCCCGCAGGTTGCCCACCATGTCACCATATTCTTTACTTTCTATTGGTGGCCTGAGTTGACAGCAACTCGGTGAATATGGAGGAGCCAAAGGATGACAAGAGCCTGGCTGCTTAAATTGCTGAGTGGAAGAGAGTTGTTCAGATATCATGAACATCTGTTCATGGCTTCACCTGGGCAAGAAATAAATGTCTGATGTGTTAAGGCACTGAGATCGAGTGGTTTATCTGCTGCAACAGGTAAGTATTAGAACTAAGTACTCCCAAGCAAACAGCTTTATTCCCTGGAGGGGATAGCAAAGCAATAGTGACATGAATCTTTGGGAAAGTTAAAAAATATAGAAAATCCTCTACAGCAAGTCTCTCAGCTCTCCAAATATTAGAGATGAGAACATTTCTACTGACCATCCAAACTACTCTAGCCACCCGTCTACCATATTAATCCCAATGATCTCTTTCCTCTTTAAAACTCTCACCCTGGATTAGAGACTTCTAATGTAAATTACTTTAATGTGACATATTGTGTGCTTTTGTTGTTTTAATAGCACATGAAACATGCTGGTGTTAAGGTGTTAACCCTGTCATCCTTTTATTTTTAAAGGAAAAAAAAAACTTATAAAATGTCACATATTCCGCTTTTCTTGTCTCCCTCACCATAGGGGCAGAATTGCTCATTTAAAGGATAATAGGAAAAGAGGTGAATACGTCTTAAAATGGCAAAATGTGTTTTCGTAAACACCAGCCCATTGGCTCAACTCCAGATGCCTAATCAGGCTCTTTCATTTGAGAACCTTTAAAATAAGTGTTTGCGTTCTTTAATTGAACTCCGCACGTCATATTCTGTGGACCTTATAAAATTTGGCTATCAAGTGGCCTGCGATACCAGCTGGAAAACTGCTTAGGAAGTAATGGGAAGGGACAGTATCAGGAATCCTCTGATTCAACTGCCCCAGCACTTTGCCCAAAGAAGCTGGCCCCAGAATTAACAAGCAGCTTGTATCCCAGCAGGGTCTAAAGAGGAAAGAAATGTTTACTATACCCAGTGGGTGCATTTAGTTCAATCACGTGCTGCTTCTCCTCCAAAAAGTGAAAACTGGACACTAAGAAAAGCCCTTTTAAGTAAAAAGTCCTAGTTAGAGATAGAACATATTCTCAAGGAAGTGGAGAGTGAATACTACGTCAAAAGGTGCTGTTATGAGAGAGATTTTAGTAGGTGGGGGATGTACAGGTAAGCAGGGACACCTTCGCTTCTCTTACTCTCATGGACCCTTCGTGTTTTGAAATGTGGGGCATTTCTAATCAGATAAACACATTAGCATGGGTCAGGCAGTTGACCCATATAAAATCAATTGCAGATTCCCTTTGATTTATTCAGCTTAGATCTAGTCGTGTCACTTCTCCGCTATATCACCTCATTAAACTGGAAAGTATTTCTTTATTTTTATCTTCTGGAATTTAGTGAAACAACTGTTGATTTATTTGATAAAGGGGATCAAGAAAGGTAAAACATAATTAATAGCATTTATGTTAGCTTTTTAACCAAATTTTGCTTCCTTGAAATCCTATGAAATGTAAATCTGGTTACAAGTTAAGGGCACAGGCTTTGGAATCAGAATGAGCTGGATATGAATCTCAGCATTGCTGAAGCCACTTAAATTCTTTCAATCTTATCTGAAATGTGAGTAATATGTAAAGTTGTTGTGAGATTGGAGATGATATGTGTAAAATACCTAGCACAGATTACCACAGTATATGTATTGCCTGTACTGTATTAATCAGGATTCCGTAATGACTTGAATACAGACTATAGAAAATCTGATCCAATATAAATGTGTTGTTGGCTAAGCAGAAGATACGTAGGTCATGAAGAAGCAATGCCAACATTATGTTTAACAACCATCCCTGTAGTACACCCCTATTGACCAAAAGGAGGCAGCAAGATGTGGTATGAGGTTCAGTCATCTGGGCCAGTGCGAACATAGGTGGGAGGATAAGCCTTGGTTTTGCATACTTAGCTCTCTTTTCATCATCAAGTGACCTTTTCACAACTGCTCAAAAAGTAGCTAGAAAGTCCTAGTTTTCTTAAAGAGCACAGTGATAATCTGTGGTTTATTGTCTGCAAAATATTACACGTCAGACACAAAAACAATCTTCTTGCAGAATGTAGTGGTGTACTGTAGGCATTAATGACATTCTTGTAACTTTTTTTCCAGGATTTTAGCATTTTCATTTTGCTGATTAAAACTTGTTGTAGATGATAATTATGCCAGTTTTTTAAAATAATTCAAACACTGAAAAATGATTTTAAAATCTTTAAATGACTTTTATCAGAATTTTATTTCTCAGAGGGTTTCTACTTAGGGAAAATTTGCTTAGATTATGCCCTTTTGTCATATTCTCAGTAAGTGTTAAATCAATGTAAAATGAGTGGATTTATGTTTCTAAAAATAA
Organism: Trichechus manatus latirostris; assembly: GCF_000243295.1. Lineage (NCBI taxonomy): Eukaryota > Metazoa > Chordata > Mammalia > Sirenia > Trichechidae > Trichechus > Trichechus manatus. Next base: position 5,693,951 of record NW_004444108.1, on the reverse strand, counting down.
CCTCTTTCACAGGAAGAAGAACTAAGGAAGAGTGGGGAAGCCAAATATGCCCACTTGAGTGATGAACTTCATGTATTAATTGAAGTGTTTGCTCCGCCAGGGGAAGCTTATTCACGTATGAGTCATGCATTAGAAGAGATTAAAAAATTCCTGGTTCCCGTAAGTGCTTTACACTTTTTACAAATATGTTTCTCATCAGTTTCTATTAAAAGATGTGCCTTTGATCTTGACTGGATTTTTAGAGGAACATATATTTCAAAGTTAGTATCTATTTATAGGGTTGATAAAATAGGATACCAAAAACACTTAGCACAAAACCTAGAATGCTGTCACATAATGACGGTTTCACAGCAGTCTGTGTCTTCAGTACATTAAATTACTTGCTCCAGTTCATAGCCATGAAGCAAAAGATAATAAACCATATAAACATAAATAAATTGTTGAAATTGTATGTTTTTTTTCTTGTGTCTTAATCACTTGATAGTTGAAACATGTAAGTAGCAGTTTATAATTAATAGAGAAATCATTTGCAAATACAGTGGGTGGATAAAGAGATTACATTTTTAATATTTGTAATAAGATAATGCTAGTATTTTAAAAATATGAAATGTATTTTTATGTGATGGTATGCCAGGTGGTTTTAATAAATTATAGTGTAAAATAATCAGTTTTAATAGAGCCAGACATTTGATGACATCAAGCAAAGACTGGAAAAATCAATCATTGCACTGTATAAGAGTGGCAGAGAATGTTCATTTAATAAGGCAGTAAATTCAGGGTTTCCTACTGAGTAGAATTCTCTACTGATTTTCTAAGAAAATATAGGAAGATTGAACGAATAAAGCTTTCCTCAATGTTGACAATTAGGATTCTAGGAAGAGGTCATTTAAATAAAATTCTTGGCACCAATCTTAGAGCTAGGAATAAGATAATTAGAATAGAAGGCTGAATAAAATTTTCTGGAATACCTAGGCAGAAATCTTGGGTACTGAGGAGAGAGAGAGATTAGCTGAAATTAATCTATGCAGTAAAGAAATACCGTAGATGCCTAAACTCTGCAATAAACTCAGAGGAATTGGTTGTTTGATTGGCAAAAAGTTATTTAATTGGTAGTGATATAGAGAATGGGAAAGAAAAACAAGCTCAGAGACATTTCAGAATATAAAAACATTACAATCTGGATACATAATCTGTTTATAACCAAAAATCAAACCCATTGCTGTAAAGTCGATTCCAACTCATAGCGACCCTATAGGACAGAGTAGAACTGCCCCCTAGGGTTTCCAAGGAGCAGCTGGTGAATTCAAACTGCTTGACCTGCTCTTAACCACTGCACTACCAAGGCTAGTTTAAAATAAACTTCTGTCAAGATAAGTTTCTAAAATAATCCTATACTAAGCTGATTATTTCTTAACTACATATGCGCACATAATTTCTGCACAATTTATTATCTGATGCTTATCTAAACACCTCCTTAAATAGATCCTGTATTTCTTAAGAATGAGGATGCTATGTTCGCTCTTCCTCTGCCTCCAAACTAAATGTGTAGTGCTGTTGGGTAAAGAGTTTTACTATATTTAGCTCAGAGCAGACCTGTAGGACTGCCTACATTACTAACTCATTTCCTGACTGTAGACAAGTCATTTGAATTCTCAGAGCTTCAGCTTATTCATCTTTAAAATGAATATAATTATATTGACTAACCTCTATCACAGAAGCCCTGGTGGTGTAATGGTTAAGTGCTATGGCTGCTAACCAAAAGGTCGGCAATTCAAATCCATCAGGTGCTCCTTGGAAATTCTATGGGGCAGTTCTATTCTGCCCTGTAGGGTCCCTATGAGTTGGAACTGACCCAACGGCAACAGGTTTGGGTTTTTTTTTGTTGTTGTTGTTTAATCGCTATCACAGTTATTGTGAATATTAAATGGGGTAATGTATATGAAAGCACTTAGGAAATTATCAAGCACTATATAAATGGATTTTTTTAATGTATTTTATTGTTACAGTAGGAGAAGGAATCTTGGAATGACTTTTTTGCATGGATAATATATAACACAAAATAATATTTCATTGTTGCATAATACTGGACCTAAGCTCTGGTCTAGGTTAATTCTCATGATACTTATAATCATTTTATTTATATCTCTCCACTGAAATATACGCTCAGTGTGGGCAGAGATGGCTGTCTCTGTCTTGGTCAACACTGTACCCCCATCATTTAGCCTGGTGCCTGGCATAGTAAGCATTTGATAGTCTGACTGCTGAAATGATTGGGGTAAAGGCACCAGGAGTGATGCAGAGGAACAAAACAGCTGTCTGAATCAGATTTAGGAGCCCTAGTGACAGGTGGTTAATCAGCTGCTAACCAAAAGCTCGGCTGTTTGAACCCACCAGAGGCTCCGTGGGAGAAAAACGTGGTTATCTGCTTCCTTAAAGATTACAGCCTTAGAAACCCTATGGGGCAGTTCTACTTTGCCCTATAGGGTGGCTATGAGTCAGAATTGACTCAACAGCAACAGGTTTGGTTTGGGTTTTGGACCCAACAGTCAGGGAACTCTGGTGGTGCAAACGGTTAAGCACTTAGCTGCTAGCAAAAGATTGGTGGTTCAAACCCATCCAGCAGCTCCATGGGAGGAACACCTGGCGATCTGCTTCTATAAAGATTACAGTTAAGAAAACACTATGAGGTAGTTCCACTCTGTCACATGGGGTCACTATCAGTCAAAATCGACAGCACCTAACAATGCCACCCAACAGTCAAGGTGCACTGTAGATACAGACCCAGATGAACATTGAAAATCTTACCTTGGCTGGTGGGACCTGTCCCTGCCTCTCTGTGATTTCATTTCTTTCCGTCCAAGTGCTCATTCACCGTGCACCAGACATGCTGGCTTTTGGTCATTTAACACTCCAGGTTCACTCCTCCCTAAGAGTATTTGAAGATTCTTCTCCAAAATATAGCATAGTTTCTTAGTTTCCTAGTGCTGGTGTAACAAAAATACCACAAATGGCTTTTAAGAACAGAAATTTAATTTCTCACAGTTCTGGAGGCTAGAAGTTTGAATTCAGGGTGTGGTTCTAAGGAGAAGTCCTTCTTGTGTATTTCAACTTCAGTTGTTGTTGTCATTATCGCGTGCATCAAGTCAATTCCAACTCATAGCTACTTCATGTGACAGAGTAGAACTTCACCATAGGGTTTTCTAGTCTGTAATCTTTACAGAAGCAGGTGGGCAAATCTTTCTCCTGAAGAGCCAGTGGGTGAGTTTGAACCACCAAACTTTCGGTTACTGTTGTTATTAGGTACCGTCGAGTCATTTCGGCTAGTAGCCAAGTGCTTAACCATAGCTGGCAAGCCTTGGAGTGTCTGGGCTTGTAGATTTCATCTGCCTTAGTCATCATCAGCTAGTGTCTGCCTTCCCGCTGTGTCTGTGTGCATGTCTCTGTGTCTATGCTGTTCTCTATATAACTCAGAAGAGATTAGGTTTAGGACTCATCCTAAACTGACATGACTCATTAATCTAACAAAGAAAAGCCAATTCCCAAACAGAGTTACATCCATAGGTATAGGGTTTAGGATTCCAACACATATATTTTGGAAAGATACAATTCAATCCACAACACAAGGCTATCTATCTCCTTATCATTCAGTTCTCAAATGTCAGTTCCACAGGAAATTCTTCCCTGACTACACAATCGACAGTGCCCCCGATTATCTTCTATCATGCAATCCTGTTGTATTTACACTGGCACCCTATTTAACATTGCAAGTCATTATCCCATCACTCACTGCCCCCTTCACTAACTTATTTTCCCCATGGCTCTTAGCGCCCTCAGATATACCATGTACATTTTACTTACTTGATAATTGTCAGCTTCCCTGCTAGAGTGTACATGTCATGAGGGCAGGCATTATTGCACATTTTCACTATTCAATCTTCCTATTTAGAACAATTCCAGACACATAGGAGGCCTTTAATAAATATTTTTTGAGTGAAAAAATGATTTGAATGAATATGCTTTCAAAAAATAAAGAACTATCTTGCTGTCTCTCAATGTTGAATCAGCAAATTTTGCAACTACCAGAAGTCCTTCTACTTATATATTTGTTTCCATTTTCCTTGCTTGCTCAGCACCAAGCAAAGGACGGTATATGTCAATATCAGCCATCACCAGAACCACAAGGGGCAAACATGAACTGCCATTTTTTATTATATGAAATCACATGGTAATAAATTATGCTTTATGTTAGTGAGTATAATTTTAGTTAAGTGAAAAGTGCTTCCACACTGGACTCCTTGTCCCTTGAACATGCCAGGCACAACCCTGTCTTGGGGTGTTTGTACTGCTGTCCTCTGTGCCTTTATGCTGATTTCCTTGCTTCCTATAGTACTTTATTAAAATGTCACCTCTCGATGACACCTTCTCTGGCCACACTATTAATGAAAATTAAACCACCCTGGTGGTGTAGTGGTTAAGAGCTACAGCTGCTAACCAAAAGGTCAGCTGTTCAAATCCACCTGTCACTCTTTGGAAACTCTATGGGGCAGTTCTACTCTGTCCTGTAGGGTCGCTGTGAGGCGGAATCAACTTGACGGCAATGGATTTGGTTTTTGATCCAGTTTAAATTTTATTTATTTATTTTTTAACATTTAACTTATCCTGTCTAACATATGTCTTACTTATTTATCTTGTCTATTATCTTTCTTGTCTATGAGAATGTAAGCTCCATAGGGGCAAGGATTAGCTCTGTCTTATTCATAATTATATCCCAATATTTAGAACAGAAAACCTAGTGGTGTAGTGGTTAAGAATTATGGCTGCTAACCAAAAGGTCTGCAGTTCAGATCCACCAGGTGCTCCTTGGAAACCCTGTGGAGCAGTTCTACTCTCTCCTATAGGGTCACTATGAGTCGGAATCGACTTGAGGGCAACGGCTTTTTTGAATATTTAGAGCAGGGCCTGGCATATAGTAGGTGCTTAATTAATATTTGTTGAATGAATGCAGATAGTAATAATTTATTATATTTGAGACATAATTAGGTTAGCCTTTAGGTCTTGCTGCATTTTGTTGAAATATCATCCATGATTTTACTTGGAGTTTCATACACATAAAAATATGTGTAAGCCATTTTTTGATGCCTAAAACTATGAGTAGAAGGAAATGGTGTTTATAATCCAGGTTTCTTTTGACATTTGATATTAAAGCCCACCAGAAATGCTAATATAACTGGGCATTGACATTTACAAACATCACAGGTGAAGAATTGTAGCCAGAAAGAGGCATGCCAGAACAACCCAGGAACAGGCTAGAGTAGAGTAGGACTCTGGAATGCCACTGAAATATCTTATTCCTCTACACAGCACAGGGTCTGTTCATGCTTAGACCATTTTATTTCCTCCCCGCTTCTGTATGTTATCCAACCCTTCTGTCCGAGCTTGTATGTCTAAGACTGCGGACTTTAAAACCTACATCTCCTCATGAAATATGTGAATGCTGTAGGATGTTGGAAAACAACACAATTTCAGCTCTTTAAATGAATTGTTGAAGACGGAAGAGTTATTACGGTCATGGAAAAAATTTCCAGCCTGCTGGACTCCATTCAGACACTACAGTCTTATCAACGCAAGACATCTGAGGTTGTATGTTTATAGAGTGGAAGATCACTGAAACAACATTAATTTGAACATTCCTAATTTTAAATCAGTTAATGCTTTGGGCATGTACTATGCTTGAGTTTTTCTTATGTTGGCTAATGGATGTTAATAATACAGATTATTGCTGTCAATGTTCATTGCTGTCAAGTTGATTCCAACTCATGGTCACCACATGTGTGTCAGAGTAAAACTGCACTCCATAGCATTTTCAAGGCTGTGATCTTTCGGAGACAGATTACCAGGTATCTCTTTCCAGGCATCTCTGGGTGGATTCCAACTGCCAACCTATTGTCTAGTAGTTAAGCACTTAACTATTTGCGCCACCCAAGGACTATAGTTAGGAGTGTTAAGTAAATCATTACAATATGACAGAGGGATATAAAATGCTAACCTAATATATGCTTCAGTAATGTTAATGCCCTTCCCTTTATAATCTGTAAAAAGGTAAACAGATATTGCCATTATTATATTTTATGATACCCCTTTCTTCTTTCTGAATGTTATTGTGTTGAAAATAAACATAACAAAACATACACCATCTCAACAATTTCCACATGTACATTTCAATGACATGGATTACATTCTTCAATTTGTGCAGCCATTCTTGCTATCCTTTTCCAAATCATTCCACCACTATCTTATTTACCTAGTGCTGTTATAACAGAAGCACCACAAATGGATGGCTTTAACAAAGAAAAGTTTATCTTCTCCCAGTCCAGTAGGCTCGAAGTCTGAATTCAGGGCACCAACTCTAGGGGAAGGCTTTCTCTGTCGGCTCTGGAGGAAGGTCCTTGTCATCAGTCTTTCCTTAACCTGGGAGCTTCTCCACACAGGAACCTCAGGTGCAAAGGACACGCTGTGCTCCCGGCACTACTTTCTTGGTGGTATGAGATCCTTCACTCTCTGCTCACTTCCCTTTCCTTTTCTCTCTTGTAAGGTAAAAGTTGATGCAGGCCACACCCCAGGGAAACTCCCTTGACATTGGATCAAGGATGTGACCTGAGTAAGGGTGTTATACCTCACCCTAATCCTCTTTAACATAATCTAATCTTGCCTTATTAACCACTGGCAGAGATTAGGATTTACAACATATAGGAAAATTGCTTAAGTCACAAAATGGAGGAAAACCACACAATACTGGGAATCATGGCCTAACCAAGTTGACACATGTTTTGGGGGGACACAATTCAATCTATGACAACCACCATTAACAACAACTCAATGCCTCCTAAGCAAAACTCCTCCTCTCCTTCCTCCATCCTACCCTGGTAATCCCTGATAATTTCTGGTTTCTTTATATTTTCTTATTTCATATAAGTGAGATCATATAATATCTGTCCTTCTGCGAGTAACATTTCACTCAGCATCATTTTCAAAGTTCATCCTTATTGTGGAATGCATCAGGACTTCATTTCTCTATATGGCTGAGTAGTGTTCTATTATGTGTATATACTACATTTTGTTTATCCATTCATTTTGGATATTTCAGTTGTTACCACCTTTTGCTGTTGTAAAAAGTGATGCAGTGCACATTGGTGTACAGGTTTCTGTTTGCATTCAAGCCTTCACTTTCTCTGTGTCTTTGCCTAGGATTGGGTTAACTGAGACTGGGTAATACAACAGTTAAGTGCTCAGACGCTAACAGAAAGGTTGGCAGTTGGAACCCACTTAGCGGCTCTGTGGGAGAAAGACCTGACAATCTGCTGCTAAAAGATTAGAGCCTAGAAAACCTTATGGGGGCAGTTCTGCTCTGTCACATGGGGTGGCTGTGAGTCAAAAATCAACCGGACAGCACCTAACAATAACAACAACATGGTAGTTCTGTGTTCAACTTTTTGAGGAACTGCCAAACTGTTTTCCGCAATGACTGTACCATTTTACATTTCCACCAGCAGTGGATGAAGGTTCCGGTTTCTCCACACCTCACCAATACCTGTTGTTCTCTGGTTTGTTTTTTATCTTTGCCATTGTACTAGTGGTGAGGTGGTATCTTATTGTAGTTTTGATTTCCATCTCTAAAATGGTTAATAACATCAAGCATCTTTTCATATGCTTGTTGGCCATTTGAATATCCTCTTTGGTGAAATGTCTATTGAAGTCCTTTGCCCGTTTTTTGATTAGGCTGTTTGTATTTTAGTTAAGTTGTAGAAGTGTTCTATATATTTGGATATTAGACCCTTATCAGATATATGGTCCCTGAATATTTTATCTCAATCCATAGGTTGTCTTTTCACTTTATTGACAAAGTCCTTTGGTGAACAAAAGTGTTTTTTATGAGGTCCCATTTATCTGTTTTGTCTTCTGTTGTCATATCTGATAATCCATCCTTAAAAATAGGTCCTGCAGCCAATACCCCTTTCCTTTGTAGTTCAGGCAGCCACATATGGCTGTGCAGGTTGTGCCCTACACGACACTAAAAAAAAAAAAAAAAATCCATTGCCGCTGAGTCCATTCCAACTCATAGCAACCCTATAGGACAGAGTAGAACTGCCCCACACTAGGGAACGTCATTTACATCATAGCTTGTGAATGGTACCCACTAGGTAGCTCTGAATATAACTTCCCTTTTTCCAACCCTACACACTAAAATAACTAAAAATAAAGACACTTTTATTTTACCAAAATTAGGCTTACTCTTACCTTCAATTAAGGTGAATTAGTAAGTTTTACTAATGATTAATTATTAATGTATGATTAAACCGAACCCATTACCATCATGTCGACTCTGACTCATAGTGACTCTATAAGACAGAGTAGAACTGCCCTATAGGGTTTCCAAGGAGCGGCTGGTGGACTCAAACTGCTGACCTTTTAGTTAGCCGCTAAGCACTTAACCACTGTGCTACCAGGACTCCAGTGCATGATTAAAGCATAGTAAATTGTCTCATAATTAGAAATTTTGAAGCATTCAGCAAAACTATGCTCCTTGAATGTATGTTTATCTACTCTTTCATAAAAAAAGAGAAAAGAAGGAGAGTCCACACAAGAAATTAAATTTCAGTGACAGATAACAAATGCATAACTTAAAGTTTCCCCTTAAGAATTAGTGGTTGACATAGCTAAGTGTTCGCAATACTCCTTTCTGCCAGGCCCTGTCACTCTCTCATAATCTTTCCCAACACAGCTTTCTAGGCAGAACTATGAAATTATCAGAGTTGAAAAAACTTGAAAAGTATTTGTCTTGCCTGGATTAAGTCTCAAATGATCATCACTAGATGTCAGTATTATTTAAAGAGAAGGGGCGTATATGTAGAAAATAGATATTGATAGATAAATAGATATCCTATATTAGTATAATTATATGATTATCCTACACTGTTGTGTTGTTGTTAGGTGCTGTTGAGTCGGTACAACAGAGCAAAGCACTGCCCGGTCCTGTACCATCCTAATAATCATTGTTATGCTTGAGCCCATTGTTGCAGCCACTGTGTCAGTTCATCTCGTTGAGGGTCTTCCTTTTTTTTGATGACACTCTACCTTACCAAGCATGATGTCCTTCTCCAGGGAATGGTCCCTCCTGATAACATGTCCAAAGTACATGAGATGAAGTCTCGCCATCATTCCTCCCACAGAACCAAATCTACCACCTAATATAGTAAAGTTGTTGGTGTCACAGCAACCTGTAACCAACTCTGGTACCACATGCCCTGAAAAAGCTGGGTTTTTGCAGCCTAAGTAAGAGGGGAATTGAAGACAGGAAGGCCAGAGACTCGTCACCATTCTTACCTGATACTGTATCAGTTTTACAAGAATACGCTCTCCCAGTTTACTGTTTGCTACTGTGTGTTATATCATGTGCCCAAATGGTTGTTGTTGACAGTGTTTTCACTTTTATACTTTTCTTCTACAGAAGGAAATTGTCCAACTTCCTCAGGCTACCGTTGCTGGAAATATTTTTCTGATTGCATTTATATAAATTTCTATTCCAGGCAAAACTAATATAATGTGAAACTCTGGTAATTAATATGAGGATGGGTTTGTAAGGAAAGGAACCAAATGAATTTCTTTGGGAGATGGAAATTTTATTGTGGTAGGGGTATTAGTTAATCAGGTCTCAATTATTTGTTAAAATTGAATAGCTAGGACTTGTACATTGCAGTGTATCTAAATTTTACCTAAAATGTAGTGTTAAAGTAAAATAATAATTCAGTGGGTGGGATGTGGGTAGAATTACTGTCATTGCTATTTTTGTTAGGTGCCATCGGGTGGCTTCCAACTCATAGCGACCTTATGTACAACAGAAAGAAACTCTGCCTGGTCCTGTGCCATCCTCACGATCATTGCTATGCTTGAGCCCTTCTTTGCAGCCACTGTATCAGTCTGTCTCATTGAGGGTCTTCCTCTTTTTCTCTGACCCTCAACTTTACCAAGCATAATGTGCTTCTCCAGGGACTGATCCCTCCTGATAAGATGTCCAAAGTACGTGAGACTAAGTCTTGCCATTCTCACTTCCAAGGAGTATTCGGGCTGTACTTCTTTCATGACAGATTCAGTTGTTCTTCTAGCAGTTTGTGGTATATTCAGTATTGTTCTCCAACACCAGAATTCAAAGGTGTCAATTTTTCTTCAGTGTTCAGCTTTCCCATGCATATGAGGCAATTGAAAATACCATGGCTTGGGTCAGGTACACATTAGTCCTTAAGTGATATCTTTGCTTTTTACCACTTTTAAGAGGTCTTTTGCAGCAGATTTGCCCAATGCAATACATCTTTTGATTTCTTGACAACTGCTTCCATGGGTGTTGATTGTGGATCCAAGCAAAATGAAAGACTTGACAACTTCAGTCTTTTCTCGGTTTATCATGATGTTGCTTATTGGTCCAGTTGTGAGGATTTTTTTGTTTTCTTTAAGTTGAGGTGTAATCCATACTGAAGGCTGTAGACTTTGATCTTCACCAGTAAGCGCTCCAGGTCCTCTTCACTTTCAGCAAGCAAGGTTGTGTCATCTCATATCGCAGGTTGTTAATGAGTCTTCCTCCGATGCTGATGCTATGTTCTTCTTCATGAAGTCCAGTTTCTCGGATTATTTACTCAGCATACAGATTAAGTAAGTATGGTGAAAGGATACGACACTGATGCACACCTTTCTTGACTTTAAACCATGCAGTATCCCCTTGTTCTGTATGAACAACTACCTCTTGGTTTATGTACAGGTTCCTTCTGAGCACAATTAAGTGTTTTGGAATTCTCATTCTTTGCAATGTTATCCATAATTTTCTATGATCCACGCAGTCAAATACCTTTGCATAGTCAGCAAAACACAGGTAAACATCTCTCTGGTATTCTTTGCTTTCAGCCAGGATCCATCTGACATCAGTAATGATATTCCTGGTTTCACATCCTCTTTGGAATCTGGCTTGAATTTCTGGCAATTCCCTGTTGATGTACTGCTGCAACTGCTTTTGAATCATCTTCAGCAAAGTTTTACTTGTGTGTAATATTAATGATATTGTTTGATAATTTCCACATTCTGTTGGATCACCTTTCTCTGGAATAGGCACAAACATGAATCTCTTCCAGTCAGTTGGCCAGATAGCTGTCTTCCAAATTTCTTGGCATATATGAGTGAGCATTTCAAGTGCTGCATCCATTTGTTGAAACATCTCAGTTGGTATTCCATCAGTTCCTAAAGCCTTGTTTTTCACCAGTGTCTCACACATAAAACTTTAAATCAATTCAACTCAGAAAGAAAATGGATCATCCAGGTAGTTTATTTCCTTCCTGCATTAGATGTGATATTTGTCTTGATGACAGCTATTATTCTTGAAGTAGAGGTAATTAGAGCATATTGTATCACATGAAGTTTGAGATATTGGAAACCCTTATAGAAAACATACCAAGAGTACGACTATGGAGGAAAAATAACCCTTTTCCTCTTTATGGTAAAAGTGAATAGAAGACAGTGTTGCCTTCTATCCTTCAGAGACTGTAATTCTAGCTCTGAAATGGGAAAATGATACAGATTAGTAATAGAAACCACACATGAAAGCAAGTAGATGTAAGAAATTGGAAAAGAAAAGCAGGATATTTTCAATCTATGAGATGGAAGAGGACCTAGACTTTCATGCACTGAAAAAAAACTTTATAAATATATTTAAAGATAATAAATATAAAAACATGTTCCTGGAATTCATACTATAATTAGAGAAAAGGTGAATGTTTTGTCAGAGTCTTTTATGCAGATGAGTATCTGGTAAAACAATATATTAAACAAAAACCCACCAGTAAAAGCAGCCACTGGCAAATGGCAGGCAATGATAGGTACATTTTGGCAGGCTTATAGTAGAGTTCAGCATTTATAGCAACAACATCCTAGATGGAAGAGAATGAACATTTACAGGAAAAAAAAAAAAAAAAAAGAGTTTAATGCTAAGAAGGAAGCAGAATCCACAACCTGGATATCATTCTCTCATTGTTGTGGTGGTTGTTAAAATGTTGTCAAGAGTTCTCTCATATTGCTATCTTTAAAACCAATTCATTCCCCGTTCTTTCCTACAATTAACCATGTTCTAATAGTGTGGTAGCTAATGGCAGTAAGCACAAAGCCACATGTATTTATGTAATTATTGCTAGCTCAGAAATGTTTCCTGTGTTGCTATAGGACTCTGATCGTGTGTAGATTTTATTAGAGAAATATATAAACATTTGATACTGAGTATTCCTTCTTTTCTGATAAGTTGCAGTAGATAATGCATGCCTATTACTTAGAACAGAACTAAAAAGTACTTGATAAATAATAGTAGTAGCTATTATTTATTTTTATTGATATTTGTTGTTTTGTTGTTATACTATTAATTATTATTATGATTGAAACACAAGACCACTTTGGCATTGCTGATTAATTGACATAACCAGGGAGACAGATAAAAGAAGCAGCAAATAACTATTTGAATATGACTTTTCTACAAACCCTCATAAAAGTGTCTTCCTTCTCCACACCGGTGCAGATAATCACTGCACTAAGCATTATGGGGGTGCTGTTTGACTGCAGTATCAGAATGTGATCATCTGCGTTCCATCTTAAGAAACAGTTTATCACTAATTATCTCTGAATCTCTGATCTCATTTACTGCCAGAGTTCTGAATTCTCCAAAGCTACTCTTGTCATGAGCTTTTATTGCTTTTTAGTTGCCCAGCATCATTTTCTCGTTCCTACCAGCACCTTGATTTCTTCTTGATGAGTTACTTCTTCCCCATTAGCTGACATTATAATCAAAGGAACTGCTTTTGCAATTCATATACAGTCAAAGTAGCATGAAGGCTTGGTAGCATTACTAAAAAGTTGTCTGTGATGTCAAGGATTTCTGGGTCCTAAGAATACAGGTTTGATCTTCAAGGCAAGAATCTCACCTCTTAACTTCATTGAATTCTAGTGTAAGAAAAATCTTAAATGATTAAATGGAAATTTTATATTGTATTCAAAACATTCACTGAATATTAATTTTACACTTTCACACAGGCAATTGATAAATATATCCCAACAATTACCTGTAAATATTTTTGTAGATGGAAGTAACAAAAAAAAAAAAAATGTCATTATTGAAGAGTAGGGTACGAAAAAGAAACCAAGGGTAGAAAAATTATTCAGTAATAAGAATCTAGTTTTTAAAAAAGTGTACTTTTGAAATAAGTGAAGAATTTGAATTAAGTAAAATAATGAGCACTAATTAATATAAGGGGAAAGCTTTATTTCAGTTCAATTCAGCAAATATATGCCAGATATTAGAGACTATGTTGCATAAGCCACTGCCCTGGTAGCGTTTAGGAACCAGAAAACTATCTTTAAGATTTAGAGAATAAAGACAAATACTTGAGAGAGGTTGTAAATGAAACATCAAATTGGATAATAATATGGTGTGATTAAATGAAGGTGATGGTAAACCAGGTAATGCTAACTAAACAGAAACCAAGATGGGGAGGGTGTAGAGGGAGAGGGAGAGGGAGAAGGGGAGAGAGAGAGTTTCGATCAGCTTCTTGAAGGTGTTGATGACTTGTCTTCTTCAACTTCTAACAATTAGTGCTTACTTTTCAAACAGTTAATTTTGCAGCTATATAAGGTACCATGTAGGCTTATTTCAAATTTCCCTTCTTTGATTAACTTGATCTGGAGTTACTATTGTAAAGTTCCTTTCAGCATGATACAAAGTAAAATGTATTTTCTCCAGACAGTATGCAAACCAGATATCCATGGAATTTGTAAGAGTCCCTGACTTCTCCAAGAAACATGCCTTACATTTCATCTCTAATACTTGTTTTTAGTCTTCCTTCCTGTTTTGTCCTGCCAAACCTCTCTTGGTAGTTACTTAAGAATGCATATACAATAATGCCTTAAAATACAAGTGCAGGTAGTTCTTGGATGGCCTGTACTCAGTGTGGTACAAACAGGAGTTGGTTTTGTTTGTAGCTACTGTCATTCTCTTTTTCTTATCCTTTGTCAATAGCTTGAGCAAATCTCATAGCTTTCCATTTTTTCTCCTGTATGTCTTAATTTAAGGCGCCCTGGTAGTGCGGTGATTAAACATTTGGCTACTAACCAAAGGTTGGTGGTTTGAACCAACTAGCTACTCTGTGGGAGAAAGATGTGGCAGGAAGTCTGCTTCTGTAAAGATAACAGCCTTGGAAACCTATGGGGCAGTTCTACTATGTCCTATATAGGGTCTCTATGAGTAGGAATCGACTCAATGGCAGCAGGTTTTGTGTCATCTTAATTTAGGCAATACAGGTTTTAAAAAGCCCAGTAAGTTCTAATTTATTCAGATCCAATTCAAAGCTCCACTTCTGCCTCAGGCTGAGGCTAGATTTACGGCTGAGGCTAGATTTACAGCTGAGAAAGTAGCAGTGGGGAAGAGGGCATACACGATTGATTCACTCATTCCCTTCCACCACTCCACCCTCCATCTTCTAGCGCTCCCAGAGCTTGTGAATGGCCTTGGGGTGGCACATGACATGAAATTAGAGAAGAACATGCTATAAGACTTGTTGTGTAATGATCTGGTTTATTTGGTTGATTTGAGTTTTATTTTCAAGTGTTTTCCTCTGATGAAGGTTGTGGGTGACAGACTAGAGAAAGTGTTGCAAACCCCCTAATAACTTTTTTCTTCCTTTCAGCTGAATGATCTCTTGGAGAGGCATTGTGTTCTCACAATGCAGTTCTTTCTCTCAGTAGTTTTTAGATGCTCTTCTGCTGTCTTCAAGCTACCAGTGTTGCAGATGAGTTTTGTCCTAGGTACCTAACTAATTCTTTCTGTTTAGGAGCTTAAAGATTATTTTACTTTTCCTTAACAAAAATCCAGTTGCTGTTGAGTTGATTCTGACTCATGGCAACCCCATGTGTGTCAGAGTAGAACAGCTCCATAGGGTTTCCAATGGCTGATGTTTTGGATGTGAATACCAGAGTTTTCTTCTCGGGTGCTAGTAGGTGGACTTAAACTACCAACCTTTCAGTTAACAGCCCAGCACTGAACTATTCATGTTACCTTTCAGGTTCAGGAAATTTACCCAGATACGCTTAAGGTTGGCATTTTCTCATTATCCCAGCCTGGAAATCAGTGAGCCCTTTCAAGTGACTGCCTCAGGTCTTCCTCTAAGGGGAATTCTCTCCTATTATTTGTCTAATCATTTTCTCTTCTCCATATTTTCCTTTTTCTTCTTTTGTAACTCCTAATACTTATGGGATGCCTCCTGGGTCTATTTTCCAATTGTTTTTTTCTAACAATTTCAATCTCCTTATCATTTTGCTTGTGCTTTCAGAAATATCTTCATGGTCTTCTAAGTCAAAAACTCAGGATTTAGTAGTGACTGTGCTTTCTTTCCATTCCCTTGAATTGTTTAAATTGGAAATCCCGATGATATTGTGCTAACTTATCGTTTTGTTTGCTTTTTCAGAAAGTACTGTAACTGAATTGTCTTAGATGTTTCTCCTGTTTTTCTATTCAGGTTGTTTTCTGTCCTGTCTGGCAGATTTATTTCATTGGACAGGTTTTATGATTGCTCTTACTCACTCTGGCTGTTCTTTCCTCTGTGTGTATGTGTGTGTGTATATGTGTGTGTGTGTTTCTTTCTTGATTCAGATATGTTTAGGGTTGGTAGGACCTTTAGTTGTACCAGTTTTTCAAGTGGTAGAAAGTAAAATAGTCTTCCTTACATGGACCAAAAATAAAGAACCAGGTAGACCACCAAAAACTTTGTGAGAAACCTGAAAAGACCCTCCCTGTTCTCTAATCTCTTTCTACCCTCCCAGTCTTGATGGCAAGGAGGACTGGTCCCCACCCATTCGTGTCCTTCTTGGTCTCTAGATGACCAAGGAGACTAGACATTCTGGTGGATGGTTTGTAGACATTATCTTTTGTTATCTTCACAACACCTCTGAGAAGGATGTACAATGCTTAGTACATAGATGAGGAAATTGAGGCTGAGCAAGATTGTATAGCTACAAAAGTAGCATGGCAAAGATCCCATATTATGCCATCCTGACTTTAAAGTCCATAGCTTTCTCGTAATAGCATGTTGTAATCTACCCTAGGTAATAGAAGAAAAAATAGGATGGCTAAGCTTTGATCCAGTTAGAAATCTGTGCTTAATGACAAAGCTGTTAGTAAGTGACAAAAATAACGTTTGAATAAAACATAGAAAATATCACCTTAGTCTATTTCCATTTGGTGTTTTCCATGGGATGTTTGGGTTTCTAATTCTCTTTGGAGATAAGTATGATCAGTAATTATTATCAGAGGATAATAACTTACTGATGGAAGAATGATGATATTGCTGAGTGATTTTTTAAAAGTCGAACTTCATATCCTGAAGTTATGCTGAAATTTCATACTGAATACTTCTTCCCTATTTTGTTTATAGTTTTTTTTTGTTAGTTTTTCACACGAAATGTAGAAAATTGTAGTGGCAAAACAGGAAGGGAGGGGCCAAAAGCTATTCTAATTTTTTATCTAAAACATCCTGTATTCAAGAATATATTTTGACATGCAGAATGTAAAAATATGAAATATTTCATTACCTTAAAGGAAATCAGGGATATTTGTATTTGTTATTGATTATAACCATTAAGAAGAATAAGAATTTTGGTTCCTATTAAAGTGAATAAAAAAATGATGGGATTGTTTAAAATGTGGCTGAAAGAGGCTAAAAATATAGCCATTTTTGACTAGTCACCTCTTCACTTTATTCATGAAAACAAGAAATTTTTCTCTGAATGACTCAATCAAGTAACTTTGGATTGAAAAGTTGAATTACTGATATATGATGGTAGTGATAGTTTTGTTTTTGGTTAGTTAATAACTCATTAGGGCTATAGCATTATATATGTATAAAACAATCACTTATTTACATAATCACATTTATCTTATTTACATAATAAGTCGGTTGTCATCAATGTTAAATAACTGTTGAAATGGTTCCTTTCCAATGTGAAGTTATTTTGTGATTCTTGGAAATCTGTTTTCCGTAGATCGCTGTCGTTTCATTTGGTTGCCCCGGTGTTTTCACTCTCTTCATCTCCTCTGGTATGAAGTTTAGAATTTTAGAGCTTGGTTGTTATAATATGGACATTTTAGTCACTCATATCAAGTATGACAGAAAATTAGAATTTTAAGAGACTTTTTTAATTTGTTCCAACCACATCTCTCATCGAGGATTCCACATTTTCCCATTAGTAATTATCTTTGTTTAAGTCAAAATAGTGAACACAGAGATTCCTTGTAATAATCTTACCCACCCTCACTCCGTCTGTCTGTAACCATTGAGATGTTGAAGTGATATAAACACCATATGGTGTTAGCATAGTGCAAACAGTTTGTACTTGTCTACTAACCTAAAGGTTGGCGGTTTGAACCCACTCAGCAACACTGCAGAAGAAAGTCCTGATGATCTGCTTCCATTAAGATTATAGACAAGAAAACCCTGTGGAGCAGTTCTGCTCTGCAACACATAGGATCACGGTGAGTCAGAACGGACAGCAAAGAGGTGTTTTTTTTGGTGTGGCACATTTTCCTAGGTGAGTGACATTTTACCATCTTCTGGTCTTCCCTTCTTAGTCCTAATCTATTCTTATTTGAAAATTTTGAGAAGCTTTAAAAAAACAATTTCTAGGGAAGGATAGATATCAGTATTAGAGTTTATTTGTTGTTTTAAGTGAAAGGAGAATCTCTTAGAGAAAGAACATGCATAACTATTTTCCTTCTTAAATTCAGAATCAGACAGCCTACACTTAGGACAAGATTTCAGCTGAATCTGGTTCTCATGCAAAGTTTAGTCATCATCTTATCCCAGACACATTTTCAAAGACAAAAAAGACCTACTGTGTAAGAAACACACTTTTTATAAAAAATGTGCTAAATTTTGAGGATTAACGATTAGCTATTAGGTGAACAAGTTTGTGCTCTAAGTATTCCATTCTTTAGAATTTATATGTCTTTATCAAAATATGGCAAAGCACGTATCATACCTGTAAGAATGATAATATCAAACTTTATAATTCTATGAGCAAAGATAATGGTAGGCACCCTGATACCCTGACATTAAATCCAGCCCTGTTTGTTATAGAGAACAATTTCTATGCTAA
The DNA here is from genome assembly GCF_000243295.1 of Trichechus manatus latirostris. NCBI lineage: Eukaryota > Metazoa > Chordata > Mammalia > Sirenia > Trichechidae > Trichechus > Trichechus manatus. Next base: position 5,675,726 of record NW_004444108.1, on the reverse strand, counting down.
AACTTCTATCCTTAGACCTATATAAACTCATTCTTATAATTATAGAGTTGGAAGGAATTTTTAGGCTCAGAACAATTAGTAGGTTTCTAAGGCAATTTAAATATTAACAGATGGGAAGAAAACACTTGAAAGTGTTTCTTTTTTTTTTTTTTGCCAGTCCCTTAAGAATTCCCACAGTCATGGAGTTTCAGAGTCAGAGAATAGTTTAAAAACCACTGATGGAATCCAGCCCTCATTTTACCAGTGAGAAAACTAAAGGCCAGCACGGTTACTGAACTGCCTGAGGTCAGGCAGCTAAAGAGGGATGAAGCATAGTCCTCTTCATCAGGAAGATTAGAAAAACATGCAGTCCCAGGAAGTATGACATCTCTCGTACTATATTTGGGAGAACTAAGCAAGTCGACTGCAGGTAACGATGGTTGGATAATTAGCGTTATGATCCTCTGTATTTAGAGCATCATGTAATGCCTATTTCTCATAGACAACTCAGGACTCATTATAATTCAGTAAGCTTTTGCCAATATTATTTTTAGAGGTAAGACAGGTGAAATTCTTTTCTGCTCGTTCTTAGACACTCATTAATTCAATAATATCTTCATAAGTCTGTTCGACTTAGGGACCTCTTCTGTGCTTTCATGTTCTTATTTTCATGGCACAAATGCATTATACCCTTAGGTGAAAGCACTTCACAGTTTTTTTAAACAAAGATAAGGGGTGTGTCACAGACTTCTGTGGTAGGAGTGGAAACATTAAAATAGGATATTTTGAAATTGTACATTAGCAGTCACCCTAAGGAGTACCATGGCATCTCTAAAAGAAAGCTGATGCCTCTTAGATTATAGTGTGGTTATTTTCACAGTTAGCAGTAATAGTTAATAATACAATATGCTAACTGTAGAAACTAGACTGCAGAATAAAAAAAGAGAGTGACACAATAACAAACACGCATCATTAATATTCTCAGGAATAAAAAAAAAAATACTGTAGATTTGAAATTATCATTCTGGAGTTTCAGCGTCCTCTTACCTGGTTAACTAGCATCCCACACACTGAGAGTTTTTCTGTTTTATTTAGACCCTTTTGGTTGCAATGTAAAGTGTATCATTCAGACTAGATCATAAAAGCATGTGTAAAAGAAACGGAAAAATATACAGGAGGAGAGAGTGAGAGAGAAAAAAGGAGTAGGAGGAAGAAGGAAGGAAGAAAGAGAGGGAGGGAGGGAGGAGAACAGGGATGAGAGAGAGAAAGGAGGCAAATTCTGAAGGAAATTTTGAGAGTAGGGAAAATAGTAAGACCTGTTGCAGTCAAGTTGAGTCAAGCGACCCTTCAGGACAGAGTAGAACTGCCCCAGAGGGTTTCCAAGAAGCAGTTGGTAGATTCGAACTGCTGACCTTTTGGCTAGTAGCCAAGCTCTTAACCACTCCACCACCAGGGCGCCAATAGTAATACAAGGCCTCACAAGGAACTACATTGTGGGTCCCAGTCAGTGCATGGAATACGACAAGTGGGGTGGGTAGGTTTTAACCTCCCTCTTCAACATTAAAATGATCCACCTCTGTCTGTCTATTCACTTCTCCACTTCTTCCCAACTGGCTTCCTTACTCACCACTCTTGTTATCATCTTCTTCACAGTTTTCAACTTACTCATGCTTTGGGACTCCTGACTTTCGCTTACCATAGCCGTGCCCCTTCTTTCCTTTATGGCCCCTCTAGGTCTCTCATTTCTCCTACAACTCCCAGTACTGCCTCTTCTTGTCATTCTTTATATTTATCTGTGATTACTGATTCAAGTAAATATCTTGGAAAATTGACTATGTATCTCAAAGCACTTTCAAATGAATCTAATTGTTTTCTAACTAAAATTTCACTGATACACTGTTACCGTATTTTTTTAAAACACTACTCCATCTATTTAATAAATGTGTGTTTGGAATTTTCTAATAAATTGCTCAAATATATTCTTATGTTGCTTAAATTAACTTATTTGTAGAAAATAAATGAATGAACGTTTCTGATTATGCTATAATTTACAGAGTTTTTTTTTTTTTAATATAGCATGAGAAGAGGGAAGAAAAAAAATAATTGAGCCAGAAATATTCCCCTTATTCCAATGGTTTCATGGATTCTCGAAATTCACCTTCTAAAAAGTGAAGTCGGGGTTACAGTGGTTATGGGGTACCACTGAATGCCATGTGGCTAGGATCAACGTTTAGGAATTGGGCATCATATCACAGCACAAGGACTTTGACTTTCTGAGGTAGTGTATCATTCTTATTTTCTACTACCAAACAGTAGTTCATTACTTGTAAGATCACTGATTGCTTTGAAAATCAGATAAACCTCTGGATACTCTGTCCAGAAAAATACCCAATCACATTAACATGGTACACAGAAGTCCAGGGGATTCCCATTCATGGATCCCGGAGTGAAGAGCCTTCCACTGGAAGCATCAAACTCTTAGTATGGAGAAGGAAATATAAAAATGCATGACTAAAACTGCATTAAAATGTTAAATTTATTCTATATTAGAAAACTAAATGATCTATATTGAAAAGCACAGGTCATTTTGCCTCGAACTAACTGAAGATAGTTATAATAGAAAAGTAGGTTTTCTTACAGTTATCTTTTTAAATGAATGCATATTTTATCTCACGATGAGGTTATTTTACCACCAAACTGTAATTCATTACTTTTCAGCATACTTCTCACTTCTAAATTTCATTTAAGCATGATGCTATATCAATTATAGTACATTTAGAACGTATTTCATCCAGAGGTTTCCTTTCTTCCCAATATCAGTCATAAGATTTGGTCTGATGAAGCAAGAATAAGAGTCTGTACACTCTGAATAAATATGAGGCTTTAATGTCTATTGCTGACTGACCCTGTAACTTCTTATCTAAGTAATAAAGTCAGGAAATGTAGCTCATTATAAAATGTCTACTCAAGGGTGAAGACACTTGACTATTGGCTGCCTGTTATATTTTAAGCTAATTTATTGCAGTCACTCAAACTTCCACTTCCAATTGAACTGATTCTCTAAACATTAACCATCAAAATATCACTAGTCCTATTGCTCTCTACTCTCTCCTGCAGGAAAATGACTTAATTAATCCTCTAAAATAGGAAGACTTTACCCCAGTTAGAATGTCCATGTTTTAAAATATCTGTATTTTTATGATTCTTTGAGAATAAAAAATAATTGTATAATTATTATAATAGAAGAAATGCTGTTGGTGGCCAGAGTGACTGTTATAAGGATGTCAGATTTTCCACTATCCCACATCCAGCCAATCTGGAAAATATTGATCCTCTCCAGTTTTGCACTTCCCACTTGCCTGCAGTGAACATGAGGTTATAGAAGAAAAAAAAAGTAACTGTAGAAAATTTTGTTGACAGGAGTGCTAAACATCTCTCCAAATCCCACTTGACTTTTATTACCGGAGTACAAACACTCAGAGATCAGGAAGGGGCAGGAAACCTAATTCTCTCCTGTCTCCCTCCTAGGCCTGGACCCTGGGCCCTGGGCCATTCCTCCAGCCATCTGGAATCTGGGCCCTCTTTGCCTCTTTTCAAGACCTTCAGGATTCCAGATCCATAAAGGCCATTATTGATTTTGTGGGTCCGTATTTCAAGTGCTCTGAAACTGGCTGCTGGCACATGATAAATCCCAAGCCCTCACAAAGGGGAGCGGAAAAACCTCTGAGCTCCTGACTTGATTTCAGCATTTCCCTTTATTCTTTCCATTTCAACTCTAGGAACTAACATCAAACATCCTTCTCCAAGCAGCCACAAAACTTAGCTTACACTCATTCCAGTGCTAGGACTAACAAATTCTCCCCTATATGTTGTTGTTCATGAACTACAGGTAAATGCAAGATAAAGTGAAATATTAAAATATCCAAATATTTCTAGGTATCCAGATGTTTACCCATGTGTAGAACAAAATGTGCAGATACTTGACTAGAGATTTTTTCATCCTGTTGACAGACTCTATTTTTGCCTGAACACCTGTGTGGAAATCTGCTTAAGTGGTTTTCTTTGGAAGCACGTTTCTGCCACTGCTGTTTGGCTTATTCATCTGTTATTTATGTTATGACTCAAATGTCAGAATCACTTGAAAGCTAGACCAAGACAATGATTCCTTAATTTATTTTTTTTTTAAAACTCAATGGCTATAAATCACATTAGATAATTAAATATATCAGAAATTACTAAAAAAAAAAAAATTCAAAATCCAGTCACTGCAAGTAATAATAGGCTGTTAATTTCAAGGAGGAGAAAAACAGTTTATCTTTTAGAAATAGTCATTCTGCCTTCAGAAATTAAAAATGTATTGATTATGCACTAGTGCAGACTTAATGTGCTGGAGAGAAGTATGAATTGAGAGTGGATATGCTGTTTGCACATGTGTCTATCCAGCCTCCCTCATGAAACCCAGCTCCCTGAAGTCAGAAATCAGAGCTACATTATACTTTACAAGCCCCCTGCTGCCTGATACCACTACATACCCTGTCTGTCTCAATACATATTGATTGATGAAAGTAGACCTTTACAATGTGAAAAGATTAAACATGTTTAACTGAATTTTTGCCTTTGCCAGAAAGCCTGCAACCAACATATGTATATGTATATATGATATGTGTGGGTTTCCAAAGAGCAATGTTATATCTTTATAGCACCAATTTGGATATGCTGAACTAGAAGTGGTAGTCTTTTAGCTTTACTGTCAATTTTTCCTGTAAGTAAATTCATGTAGTAATGAGCTACATTACAAGGAGGTTTGATATTTTGCATTGCAGTATACTCAGAGAGAAAAGAACATATTTATGGATCCATAGCATACCTTTAGGTGTTGTTACACTTCATAAAGTCAACTGGAAAACAGAACTAAAATTGACCATTCCAGAGGCCACAGTATGAGATTCTTAAAATATTGTCTTTTTAATGGAAAAACTGGTATAAATGAAGACACACAATTTTCTTCAGTGCTGTTTTTTCAGGTATTGCCAAAAAATGGTTATAATTTAAAGATCACAGGCACAGATTGCAAGAAGAAGCCTTTTACTTGGATTTATCAGGGACCATATACAGGCTTTCACATAAAAATGGGGGGGTAAGGGGAACTCGTAAAATTCTGCAAACTGTGTGTCACAATCAGACTGCATTGTGGGCTTTATTTAGATTAGGTTAGAGCATCATTCTTCCACATAATGGTCTATGGGGGAAAAAATAGAGGGTTCCTGTGGTCAATTACGTGTAGAAAATGCTGCCTTTGGTATTTGAGATTCTCAGCACGGGTTACCATTTTAAAGGTCTGAGATGTCTTGAAATAAAGAGTCTGAACTAACTTTTTAACCCAGTGTCTGCAATATTTATTTTTCAAAGTATCCCTTTGTCCAAGAAATACTTACTATCATTCTCATCCACTTTGGAAAATGCTGTATTATAGCAATATCTCAAGTTATGTAAAAATGAGTTCTTGATGCAATGGTATTCACCTTCTCCTGAAATTTCTATATTTCTCAGTTGTTCTCTAAGATTACTAAAATACCATTGTTAATTTTTTCATAGCATTTTACATAATATTAAATGCCATAATGTATAATTACTTTAAACTATGACTCCATCTCATCCTCGGAACATGGTAGTAGGTACCTAAATTTACATGAAATATATATTTGCTTTTGCATATCTATGAGACTATACCAATGCCCTCAATGTTATATCTCACTACAAAATAGTAACCAACTCACGTAATGTTTGATAGGTAATAAGTCTGGTGTTACCTTTGTGAGAAAGAAGAACAGAATGGTCAAGAAACATGCTTAGCATTGAGAATCATTCAGTAATTATATTTTCCTCCAAAAGAACAGATTTAGTGACATATGTGATATCACTTTTAAAATGTGAATTTATTTCCCCTCAATAACCAAAAATATGGGCTTCCAGAGCCAATATTCTACCTAGCAAGCAAATGAGACATAGGTTGTAAATCTGAATTCTATAGGATTTGAATAATATTTTATTTTAACTAACCTAAGAGTTAACTGGCCTAGGTAACTGACTTTACTAATTTTTGTCTGAAAACAAGTATGATAATCAACAACCCAAACCATCTTTTTTGGCTGTTCCCCTCCACATTTATCTGTTGTAATATACTGATTGTGGCCATCCTCTAAGATTGTTGTTGTTGCTGTCGAGTTGATTTTGACTCATGGTGACTCAGAATGTAAGCGTGTTTGATGTTGGGAAAGTTAATGAATCCTCCGTAATGTAGTAGTTGTACTTTTATATTAGTTGAAAGGCAAAATTCACATGCACCTTTGCAAAATGTCTCTTAGCCCTCAAAATCTGACCCTTTAGGGTCTGCAGTTGAAAAAACAGCGTGGAGGCGGTGTCTGATCTCCTCTAACTTCACAAGGGGGAAGGAGAATCAATATCAAGAGCCCAAGACTGATTCCTATGAGGCAGAGGTTAGACATACCTCCTCTTTCTGCCACCTGTACCAATTCTGACATCAACCGTCCATCCCACAGCAGTCACTCTGTACTTCTCTGCTGGGTTCAGTAATTCATTGCAATGGTCACACAGAACTCAGACAACACTTACGATTATGGGGTTTGTTAGGGAAGTAGCAGGTTACAATTCAGGTTCAGGAACGCTCAGGATACAGTTGTTACATCAGGACAGCCTCTTCCCAGCCGTGCTGGCAGACACACCTCTCCTTGGCCCTCTGCCTCTGCCCAAAGGCACTCAGCTTTCTCACTCCATAGGCTGGGAAGCCCACGGTGTGGTCTCTCCTGCCATCAGTTCTCTGCCACTGCTTCTCTGTCACCACTTCTCTGCCACTGTTTCTCTGCTACTGCTTCTTGAGGTCTATCTCTTTCTCTTTCTGTCTCCTGGTTCCAGGAGCTTCTTAGCACAGGGATCCAGGATCCAAAGGACATGCTCTCCACTCCTGGGTGTTCTTCCTTGGTGGTGCTGGGATCCTGTACTTCCTACCTCTGGGATGGCTCATTTCAACCCCAGCATGATGGCAAAACTGACCAATCCCCTTGGTGGGCCACAATTGCTTTATGTGTACAGTCTCAATCACTTGGGTGGGAGTTACAAGACCATGGCTAGAAAGGCCACACAAAAACTATCTATCACACCGCAGCAGTCCACAGATTGGGAATGACTGCTCTGGAGCTTAGGAACAGGGCCATATGCGCTGTCTTCTCCATGTGTTAGAACAAACCTGAACAGTTTCTTGAGATAGTCTTGGATGTGCTTGCAGTTACTGCCTTATCACAAGCTGATGGAGAGGAGAAGTCATATTTCTTTCTACTAAGGCAGGCATTCTAGGGAGACCCCTTGTTTATTTTTACTGCCATTTATCATCCCTACCACTTGTTCGTAAATTAGTGATAATCAAATCTAGCCTGTGCCAGTCAGTCCAAAGACCAGCTCTTTTGAACTTACTGTAAACTTTCAAAGCCTATAGTTATGCCTTTGACTGACAACACAATAGATCTGCCCTTCAGATTCCTGCCAGAGATTATGAACTCAAATGTTCAGCTGCCCAATTCCTATCAAAACTTAGTTGTGAACATAATGTTTATTGAAGATTGCCTATAAGATATGCTTGCCATTAGACTTATGTTTCCTAGAGTGTGTTCCATGGGTCCTGGTAGATTCTCTGCTAAGAAAAAACAACAACAAAAAATGGTAAAACCTCTAATTCCAAATATGTTTTTGGAAATGCTGCATATTCTAGGGCTCTTCTGGAGGTTTCAGATGCACAGTGGCATGTAAAGACTCAGTAAGGTCCTGCAGTGGAGAAATCTGGTGGTCATTCTTTAATGCATTTTTATTCAAACTTGTTTCATCATGAGCCGCACAGTGTTTCAGAGAAACAATGTGAGAAAACTTTGCTTTATATGCTCTAAATTTTGTCCTGTAATCAAGCCACCAGAGAATTGTTTAACCAGTCTCCAGTATTTATCCACACATTCATATATAAGTAATTAAATGTAAACACACACATATGTATATCTATATGTATATATGTTTAAATACATACATATACATATGTTTGTCTGCAATCACATTGCCCTACTTAGAATAATATTTTATAAATATCCCTATAAAATGTACTATTTATTGTGCTTTTTCTATAGCCTCCACATACTCTTTTTCCAACACCAGAATGGTCCTTTCTTAACTGTATGCCAGATCATGTCAATCCTGTGCTCAAAACCCAGTGACGGCTCCCTGCTTCACTCTGAGTAAAAGCCAAAGAACTTATCATGGCTTTCAAAAATCTACATAATTTGAATACCCCACAATTTCTCGTTGACCTCATATCCTGTGACTCTTCCCTTTGTTCCTTCTGTTCCAGCCATTCTAACTTTCTTCCTTTACCTTGTGCACGCCAGGCTTGCTCCCACTTTCGCACCTTTGAACAGGTTGCTTCTCTGTATGAAAAGTCAGTGGCATCACCGGGGGACACAGGGGTGTGGACCGCACCAGGTGACACTGTCAGAGGGGGGTGACACCAAAATGACTGTCCTTAAAAATATCCCTGTAATTAGTTATAACAACAAAAACATTTTTCATAAGACCAGCTTAATGTATCAAAATACCTACAAGGCTAAAACTGTATGCTAATTTACTTTTTGAACCTTCTAATGCACTCCCTGAGGCCCTGGTGGTACAGTGGTTAAGAGCTTGGCTGCTAACCAAAAAAGTCAATAGTTAAAATCCACCAGCTGCTCCTTGGAAATCCTATGGGGCAGTTCTACTCTGTCCTATAGGGTCACTAGGAGTCAGAATCGACTCCACGGCAGTGGCTTCTAATGCGCTCCAGTCTGAGCTGTCATTGTTACCCAATTGCAATGACCCTTTGAATCACGTGGTTTCGTCTTCACACACTACAAGTACCTGCTGTTGTTTTTGTTGCTGACTGTTTTTATGGTTGCTGATTTTTTTAATTTTCTGATGTTTGTTCCAGCTACAATAATGGTGGTAGTTAGTATTTGTGAACCTATATCAATAACTTTTTTGAGAAAGAAATAGTAATTAAAGGAAAAGGAGTGATATACGAGAATTACAATTTATGAGTAACATTAGTACAAAAAACATTACTAAGGATTCTGTATGGTCTGGTATGGGAGGAGATCCATGGCGAAGGGGAATGAAACCATGAGTTATC
>NW_004444108.1:5660279-5661211 GCF_000243295.1 Trichechus manatus latirostris | reverse complement strand
TTGCATAATACTCTGTTGTGTGTATATACTGTAGTTTGTTTATCCATTCATCTATTGATGGGCATCTAGGTTGTTTCCCTCGTTTTGCTATTGTGAACAATGCTGCAGTGAACACAGGTGTGCATATGTCTATTCATGTGATGGTTCTTATTTCTCTAGGATATATTCCTAGGAATGGGATTGCTGGAACATATGGTATTTCTATTCCTAGCTTTCTAAGGAAGTGCCATATTATTTTTCAAAATGATTGTATCATTATGCATTCCTGCCAGCAGTGCGTAAGAGTACCGAACTCCCCGCAGCCTCTTCAACATTCGTTATTTCCAGTTTTTTTGATACATGCAGGTAATGCCAGGGTGAGATGGTATCTCATTGTGGTTTTAATTTGCATTTCTATAACGGCAACAGATAGCGACCATTTCCTCATGTGTCTGTTGTCACTTTGAATGTCTTCTTTGGTGAAGTGTCTGTTCATTTCCTTTGCCCATTTTTTGATTTGATTATTTGTCTTTTTGTTTTAGAGGTGTTGGATTTTCTTGTAGATTTTAGAGATTACACCTTTGTCTGACTTGTAACGTCCAAAATTTTTTTCCCAATCTGTAGATTCTCTTTTTACTCTTTTTGTGAAATCTTTTCATAAGCATAACTGGTTAATTTTTAGAAGATCCCAGTTATCTAGCTTATCTTCTGGAGTTTGTGTGTTGTTGATTATAGTTTGTATCCTGTTAATGCCGTTCATTAGGGCCTCTAGTGTTGATACTATTATTTCTTCTCTGAACTTTATAATTTCGGGGTTTATATTTAGGTCTTTGATCAATTTTGAATTAGTTTTTGTGTATGGTGTGAGGTATGGGTCCTGTTTCATTTCTTTGCAGATGGACATCCAGTTTTGCCAGCACCATTTGTTAAAAAGACTGTCTTTTCCCCCATTT
>NW_004444108.1:5657236-5658320 GCF_000243295.1 Trichechus manatus latirostris | reverse complement strand
AGGATGTTATTCAGTTTCTATGTAAATGATTTTTTTTCTTTGCTCTTCCTTTTGTTAATTTCTACCTTGATGGCGTTGTGGTCAGAGAAGGTACTTTGTATTAAGTCAAAATTTTGGATCTTGTTGATGACTGCTCTGTGGTCTAAGATGTGGTCTATTCTGGAGAACATGTGCATTGGAAAAGAATGTGTACTTTGCAGCTGTTGGGTGTAGTGTTCTGTACATGTCTGTGAGCTCAAGTTGGCTGATGATGCCCTTTAGGTCTTCTGTATCTTTGTTGAGTTTCTTTCTCGATATTCTGTCCTTTACCAAGAGTGGTGTGTTGAAGTCTTCTACTATTATTGTGGAACTGTCAGTTTCTCTTTTCAGTGCTGTTAGAGTTTATGTATTTTGGAGCCCTGTCAGTGGGTGTGTAGATGTTTTTTATGGTTATGTCTTCATGATGGATTGTCCGCTTAATCATTATGTAGTGTCCTTCTTTGTCTTTTAGGTGATTTTTGTTTTAAAGTCTATTTTATCTGAGATTAGTATTGCCACTCCTGCTCTTTTTTGGTAGCTGTTTGGTTGATATATTTTTTTCCATCCTTTGATTTTTAATAATTTAATGTCTTTGTTTCTAAGGTGTGTCTCTTGTAGACAGCATATTGAGGGATCCTGTTTTTTATCCATTCTGTCACTCTCTGTCTCTTTATGGGTACATTTAGGCCATTTACATTCAGTGTAATTATTGCTAGGTGTGATATTATTGCTGTCATTTTGTAGTGCTTTTTTTTGTGGTGCTGATGTTTTCTTTGTTCCTCTTACTCTCCTGTGCTGAATTCCTTTTGTTTGTGATTTTTTTCATTTCTTTTGTTTTTGTAGGTTTTGTTTTTACTGAGAGTTTATGTTTTTCTTCTTTATTTTGATGAGTAGGTTTGTTTACTTTCTTTGTGGTTACCTTGAAATTTACCCTTATCTTCCTAGGTTTGAATCAGTCTATTATTACTTGATAGCGCTTTGCCTTCCTCTGCATTAGAAGGTTCTATACCTACACTGTTTTTTCCCTCTTGTATTATTCTGATGTTGTTGTAATTTACAGATTAAC
>NW_004444108.1:5652838-5656201 GCF_000243295.1 Trichechus manatus latirostris | reverse complement strand
TTTGAATGCTTAATGGAGACATCCTGTCTTGTTTTTGTATATGTTTTGATATTCTCTGCTGTCTTCACGGCAGTCACTCGTTATTTTCCTTGTCTGTTGATTGTAGATTTGTTTGTTTCATCCTGCTTTTTTGTTTTATTTGGTTGTGTCTGAGCAGGCAGACTGTGCGTTCTTTGTTATTTGCTCATCTGTGGGCATGATACTTTTCACTTCCTTCTCCAATGGGCAGATTCATTTGCCCCAGTATGGTACAGCAGGGCAGGTCCAGCTGAAGGGGAACTGCTGGGATGGGTTGTTTGCGACACATACTAAGGCTTACAGGGTGGGCCAGGAATCAATGCAGGGCAGGTTCCAGTAGGCTGTGCCTGCGCTGCTTGAGGGTATTATGTTCAGTGCATCGTGAAGGTAGGCAGGAAGGAGGGGTGAGATTGTGATGTGTGGAGCTAAGATGGGTATGGAAAAGAGGAGAGATAGTAGAGAGGAACATGGGCCAGAAACATGCACACAAACAAAAAAGAGTGCTAAGGGAGCTTGCTGTTGGAGTGGAGAGATGAGAGACTGAGAAATGGAGAAAAACAAAAAGGAAAAAAGAAAAAGTGTAAAAGAAAAAAGAATAAATAAAAATTAGAAGAAAAAAAGAGAGCCCTCAAGGATCCCACCAGTGCAGCTGCAAGGACTAGGGAAGTTGCTCCCAGGCAGTGAAGTACAGCCTGGCTAGAAGGGGTAGAGGTATCACACAGTGCCAGGTGTTCAGGAGACAGAAAGAAAAGGTAAGTATAGAGAGATGAGAAACTGAGAAATTAAGAAAGACAAAAAGGGAAAAAGAGAGAGAAGAAAACAAAACAAAGAAACAAAAAGCAAAACCAAAAAAAAAACAAGAAAAAAGAAATGCTCCAGGGATGCCACTGCTCATATGCACAGAGTAAGAGAGTAGCTCTCAAGCCGCACAGTACTGCCCAGCTAGAAGGGGCTCCGAAGCCAAGAAAACACACAAACAGATAAAAACAGAACAAACAAACAAAAGCCCTGGGTGTCCCACCAGCGTGGTGGTACATGCCAGGAAACAGTTTCATAGTCGAGTCATGTTTTGCAGCCTTTTAGGAAGAAGCAAAGATGGCACACAGAGCCAGGCATTTGAGAGAAAGGAGAAGGATGTGGTGAGAGGTAAGGAAGAAATCTAAAGAAGCAGAAAAAACAACACCAGCAACCAACAAATGGTACTCAGGGAGCCAGCCAGTGCGGGCGGGTGGAATCCAAGCAGCTCCGGGGTGAAGCCAGTGCTTCCCAGCCAAGACACTGTGACCGCAGGAAGCAGAGGAGGCCAAGTAGAGGTGAAGAAGGGTGGGGGGATTGGAAAGCATATACCACTGGTTACCAGTTGTTCTGTCTCCTGTTGGAAGCTCCATGAAGCTGCTTTCTCGTACCCTCTGTTCACCTATCTCCGATAGGAGGCTAAAATGGCAAATCCGTGCTGCGTTAGCCAATAGGGGACCTCTGCATGTATCTCTTCTCACACTCTGTTCTCTGTCAGTTTCTTATTCCGTTCGGTGCTTGGCTGAGTTCTTTATCTCTTCATTTTATGCTTACGGTTTCAGGATTGACGTGTGTCTCTGTTTGACTTAGTTTTTTGGATCTTTGCTATGGAGGGATGGCGTGGTGCTTTTGTATATAGTGCCACGTTGCCTGGAAGTCTCTCTCTTTTTTTTTAAACGAAATCAGAACTAAGTCTTGAGTCAATTAAGAAGGAAAAAATGTAAACCTACCTGCATTAGAGAAATACAGAGGCAGGAAGCCAAGCAGTTCCTGATAGATGTATAAACATATTTAATATTTCATTATAGAGCAAAGATTTTTTCTTTTAGGAAATGGTATATTAGAATTTTTTTACTAATATGGCTGCAGTTGAATGCACACTTGACTTTTGTGGTGGATCTTACATTGCATTTTCTCTAACCCATAACTGTCTTCATATTTTTTGCTTGCACTTGGCAAGGTATACTTTCTATTACATTTTATATTTTATTCTTAGTCCTGGTATATATTAAGAATAGTACAGGTATCAAGGAACTAGACTGGATAATCTCATGAAACCTCTAATTGACTTTCCTATTAACTTTTCCGATATCCCTGCAGAAATTGTTTCTATTGATATTTTAATTTCATGTGAGCCGAATGACAGGAAGTAAAGAGATTTCAGCAGATGGTTGCCACAAACTGCATACTACATTTCAGAATTGGTCTACGAAACTGCAGCTTGGCAGTGTGTAGTGGATCATTTTACTGCTTGTTAATGCCAAAAGAAATCTGGCTGAAATGTGTGTGTTTTTCCATTTAATTTATTCTCTGACTTTATTAAGAGCTACCAGACTTGATTTACTGTGTATGATGTATCCATAAAATTTAAATTCAAAAAGTTTCAAAAGTCAATGTTTCCCATTTACATTAGCTGAAATTTCGTGGCATCTAAGATTAAATCCTTCGCTATGCTTATATATGTATAGTTAAGCACATACGAATATATAGATGTGCATGTATAGGTGTTTCTGTAGCCAAATGTATGTACATGTTATGTGTGCTGCATATATTCATGTTTAAAAAAGCACATAGGGAACACAGTTATGGATTATGGTTACTGGTGTGAGGGTTTAGGACCATAGTCTCGGGGGGCAACTAGGTCAACTGGCGTAACATAGCTCACAAAGATAACGTTCTACATCCTGATTTTGCAAGTAGCATCTGGGGTCTTAAAAACTTGTGAGGGAACATCTAAGATACAACTATTGGTCTCTATGTCTGGAGCAAAAGAGAAAGAAGAAAACTAAAGACTCAGAGAAGAAACTAGTCTACAGGACTAATAGCATACACAAACCACAACCTCACCCACCTTAAGACCAGAGCTAGATGGTGCCTGGCTACCACTACCAACCATTCTGACCAGAGACACAATAGATGGTCCTTTATAAAATGGGATAAAAATGTAGAACATGACTAAAATTCCTAAAGAAGTCAGACTCACTGGACTGATAGAGACTAGAGGAACCCCTGACTGTCATCCTGGGATACCCTTTAAGCTTAGAACTCAAACCATTCCCAGTGGTCATCTATCAGCCAAAAGACAGAGTAGCTCATAAAATAAATATCACCCGTGAGTATTGTGCTCCTCTAAATAATCATCTAAATGAGACCTAAAGGTCAACATTTACTCTAGACCAAAGATGAAAAGGTAAAGGGGGATAAAGAAGCTAGATTAATGGAACCAGAACAACCAAAATGGAAATAACAAGAATGCTGATACATTGTGAAAAGTGTAACCAATGTCACTGAGTAATATGTATAGAAATTATTAAATGAGAACTTAATTTG
>NW_004444108.1:5641432-5651736 GCF_000243295.1 Trichechus manatus latirostris | reverse complement strand
TTGACACACGATTTTGGGAGACACAGTTCAATCCATGACAAGTACTATTGATGTTGAAGTGCATTGTTCTATAGCATTGTCTCTCCCTCCAGCTGTCCACAGAAAGCTGAATAAGGATGCTAAAATAAAGAGATTTGGATTGACTCAGTGCGGGGTTTGTATCAAAACGGTTTAATGTTGGGACAAAGAGCCAGGAGAGTTGAAGGCATTGTCAAAGGCATGGTTTCAGTTATCGTTTATGGGCTCTAAGTTCAAAAGAGGAGTAATTGAAAAGGGAAGACAAAACGGCTATGATAAAAAGAAGAAATTAGATGGAATAAGGATATTATATTAAAAAGATAGCAAGTACTGGAGAAGTCAGAATTCCTAAGATAGAGCAAGAACAAAATTGTGAACAAGGATTGTGGTACTTAACTGGAATATTTCAGAGTGAAACAATTTGAAATAATGCAAAGGGTCAAGAGTATGGCCATTGGCATGGGTCACCGAAGTGGAAAAGGAATAAATACCACTGTTGATGAGGGCTAGGAAAACGAATGAGCTCTCCATATGGCTATTTGAAGTCTCTCATGATAATGAATGGTTCGTTCGAATAAACCAAATTTTAAGGTCACAAATGATAGAGGTTGTATCTCCACAGTTTACAGACAACAGCATGAGGAAGGGGGCTAAAGGGCCTGCTCTTCGAGGGTGCAGACCTTTTTTTAACCCCAGAATAGGGAAGTAATGGTTTGGAAGCAACACTGATGACAGGGGATGAAACTTACTCCCCTTCTTGACCCTGACAGATCTGGGGTGTACAGAAACAGCCTTGCAGAGAAGGGAGAGCCAGGCTTTGGTTAAGAAAATGGATATTTTATTCACCAAGTGTTTGAAAATATGGGGGATTTTGTTCTGTTGTGACTTTTATTAGACCATGAATGTGAGTACAGAGACAGAGTGTGAGTACAGAGATACCGAGCCTGGATTCGAGGCTAGAAAGACGAGAACATTAGGGATGAGAGCAGGAGTAAAGGTGGATTGTAATAATACTGTGATGATGATGATGAAAACTAATAACTGTTGAATGCTTGCTAGGTGTAAGGTACTGTTCTAAGCAACTTAACTTGGACCTCAAAACAAACAGATGAAGTATTAAAGCTTTGAACTGTAACGTGGTTGAACTGAGGCACAGGTTTAGAGCCTTCAGTCACAAAGCTAGGAATATTGGGGTTTACCTTTATTTAGGGACTAAGGATGCAGGGATGTACAGAAATAGTGAATTTACCTGGTCTCATGTTTTAAACAAAAAACAATACTAGCCTTATTTACCTCTGGTGGACTTTTTCCTGTGTATGTGTGGGAAGGCTGGAATGGGAGGGGGTGGAGTTCTGTGATCTGTTCCCTGACCACTCATTGTGGCTCTGAAAGTGACTGCGGTGGCTGGCAGCCTGCACTGTCATCACAGGAGAAGTAGCAGAGGGTATACAGGTTGAAGTTGTTTGAGATGATGACTACATAACAGCCACAACTATGACCCATGAAGGCAAGAAGATAAAAGAAGAGACAAACTTTTATTTTTTTTTCTATTTTTTTTTTTCCATTCAGCCAATTCCTGTCCCTTCCTGCTTTCTCATCCTGCTTTTGGACAGAAGCCGCCCATTTGGTCTCATATATCTGATTGAACTAAGAAGAGCGTTCCTCATGTGTGTTATTTTTTGTTTTATAGTCCTATCTAATCTTTGTAGAGTGGGCTTCAGGAATGGTTTCAGTTCTGGGTTAACAGTGCATCCGGGGGCCATAGTTTCTGGGCTTCCTCCAGTCTCTATCAGACCGTTAAGTCTGATCTTGTTACGTGAATTTGAGTTCTGTTCTATATTTTTCTTCTATCCGAGACTTTCTGTTGTATTCCCTGTCAGGGCAGTCATTGGTGGTAGCCTGGCACCATCTAATTCTTCTGGTCTCAGGCTGGTGGAGTTTCTGGTTCATGTGGTCCTTTAGTCCTTTGGGCTAATATTTTCCTTGTGTTTTTGGTTTTCTTCATTCTTCTTTGCTCCAAGTGGGATGGGACCAACTGATGTATCTTAGACGGCTGCTCACAAGCTTTTAAGACCCCAGATGCCACTCACCCAAGTGAGATATAGAACATTTTCTTAATAAACTTTGTTATGCCTAGATGTCCCCCAGAACTGTGGTCACCAGGTTTCAGCCCCAGCTACTCTGTCCCTCAAAGTGTTTGGATGTGTCCAGGAAACTTCTTAGCTTTTGCTTTGGTACAGTTGTGCTGACTTCCCCTGTATTGTGTGTGTGCTGTCCTTCCCTTCACCGAAGTTGATGCTTGTCTATTCTCTAGGTAGTGATTTTCCCTCACCTCCCTCCCCACCCTTGTAACCATCAAAGAATGCTTTTTTCTGTGTTTAAACCTTTTCTTGAGTTCTTATAATAGAGGTTTCATACAATATTTGTTCTTTTGTGATTGACTTATTTCACTCAACATAATATCTTCCAGATTTATCCGTGCTGTGAGGTATTTGGTGGATTCATCATTGTTCTTTATCGTTGCATAGTATTCCATTGTGTGTATGTACCATCATTTGTTTATCCATTCGTCTGTTGATGAGCATTTAGGTTGTTTCCATCTTTTTGCTACTGTGACTAGTGCTACAGTGAACATGACTATACGGGTGTCTATTCGTGTGATGGCTCTTATTTCTCTTGGGTACATTCCTAGGAGTGGGATTGCTGGATCATAGGTATTTCTATTTCTAGCTTTTTAAGGAAGCGCCAAATCATTTTTCAAAGTGGTTGTACCATTTTACATTCCCGCCGGTAGTGC
Source organism: Trichechus manatus latirostris (assembly GCF_000243295.1). Taxonomy (NCBI): domain Eukaryota; kingdom Metazoa; phylum Chordata; class Mammalia; order Sirenia; family Trichechidae; genus Trichechus; species Trichechus manatus. The sequence goes on along the minus strand of NW_004444108.1, from coordinate 5,648,921 downwards.
ATAAGGGTTCTAATCTCTCCACAACCTTCCAACATTTGTTTTTTTTGGTGTGTGTTTTTTGGATTAGTGCCAGCCTTGTTGGGATGAGATGGTGTCTCACTGTAGTTTTTATTTGCATTTATCTAATGGCTAATGATCCTGAGCATTTCCTCATGTGTCTGTTAGCCACATGAATGTCTTCTTTGGTGAAGTGTCTGTTCATATCCTTCACCCATTTTTTAATTGAACTATTTGTCATTTTGTTGTTGAGGTGTTGCAGTATCTTGTAGATTTTAGAGATTAGATCCTTATTGGGTATGTCGTAGCCAAAAATTATTTCCCAGTCCGTAGGTTCTCTTTCTATTCTTTTGGTGAAGTCTTTTGATGAGCATAAGTGTTTCATTTTTAGGAGCTTCCAGTTATTTAGTTTCTCTTCTGGTGTTCGTGCATTGCTAGTTATGGTTTGTATACTATTTATGACGTGTATCAGGGCATCTAGCGTTGTCCATACTTTTTCGCCCGTGATCTTTATCGTTTCAGATTTTATATTTAGGTCTTTGATCCATTTTGAGTTAGTTTTTGTGAAACAAACTATTTTGATTCCTATGTCATCAGTGAATTATATGATGTTTAGCAGTTTATATCCTATGTTGTCCTCTAAATGTACTAGTTGATGGTACACAGAAAAAAATCAATGACATATTTTTATGAGAATCAGAATTACATATCCTGGAAAAAATTACACATCCTGGAAGAAATTACACATACTGGTACGTTACGCTGTGAACATATGAAGACTGTGAAATCTAGAGCCAGACTATCTGCATTTAAATCCCCCCTCCCTTGCTTACTAGCTATGACTGTAGGAAAAGTTAACTGCTCTGTGCCTTAACTTCATCGTTTGTAAAATGAAGGTAATTATAGTACTGACCTCATAGGATCTTTCTGAGTGTTTACATAGGTGACTAGCACTTAAAAGTACTCGGTAAATACTATCACAACCCCTGCTGCCATCAACTGAATTTTGACTCATAGCAACTCATAGGACAGAGTAGAACTGCCCCATAGGGTTTCCAGGGAGCAGATGGTGGATTCAAACTGCCAACCTTTTGGTTAGCAGCCAAATTCTTAACCACTGCACCACACAGGGCTTCCAGTAAATAGTAGTGATTATTATTAAAATTCTTACGCCCTTGTCAAGAGGCATATGTGCATATGTGCACATATATATAAGCACACACACATGTGACTCTGATGTGCTGAGTTCTCAGATTATGGTAAGAAGTAAGCACTGAAGACAGTGTCAGAGCTTGACAGGTACTTCCGGAAACAGTGGCATACCACTGAAGCATATTTCTCAGTGTTTTGCCTGGTGGTGCTCTGAAATGCCTGTGGAGCCTCCCTCTGCCAGAACATTCCTCTGTCACTATTTGACAGACCTTGATTTCGTGGCAACTTTGCCCTGATGTCTTGTGTATTCGCTGGTGGTGTTCTCATCACCATCTATTTCCTTTCCTGGCTCTTTTTTTTTTTTTTCTTCCTTTCTTCCAGTCCAGAAACTTGTCATAGGTCTTCTTTAAGTTGCTCACAACTTCTTCTCCTGTCTGCTAGCTGCAGGGTTAACCATAATATCTTGCTTGAGTTTTACTTGTTTGTGGCTCATGGCCTTCTCCTCACTCTTTCTGAGTCAGCCTCCAAATTTGTTCTGTCTCAAACTGCGCTTGTATCTTCTAAGTAGGCAGAGAGGTCGTGGCACTATATCTCTCCACCAGTATCAACAAATTGCTATGATTTCTAGAGCATGGATGAGTCATATACTTTTTGTTTTCCTATAGAAGAATGAATTTTATGAACACAAAGGAGAGAGTTTCATTTTTTTACAACTCTGTGGCTGAGAGCAGTTCTTAATCATTCTGGTAGCCTGCTTTTTCAGTTGGTGGCTGAAGGGCATCATTGTCAAGAGACAGAAAAGCTGCTATGTCAAAGTGCGAGCAACAGTAAGTGGAATTCTGCACTTTCTTTAAAAGCTGAGCTGGCATAGCAAGAGTAACCCTCAGACAACTACATTTTAAGAATTGTAATCATGTTCCTAAATTCAATTTAACTTTTTTCATTTAAATGGTCCATTATGGGTTCAACTATGTCCCCCAAAAAGATATGATGAAGTATTAACCCCCAGTACCTGTGACTGTGACGTTGTTGGGAAATAGAGTTTTTGCAGATGTACTTAGTTAATATGAGGTCATAGTGGAGTAAAGTAGCCCCAATCCAGTATGACTGATGTCCTTATAAAAAAAGAAGAGACACAGAGACACACAGGGAAGACGGCCATGTGAAAATGGAGGCAGAGATTGGAGTTATGCTGCCCCAAGACAAGGACACCTGGAACTACCAGAAACTGAAAGTGGGAAGGGAAGATCTTCCTCTAGAGCCTTCAGAGAGCATGGCCCTGCCAACAATCTGAATTTGGGCTTTTGTACTCCAGACTGTGAGACAATAAATTTCTGTTGTTTTAAGCCACCCAGTTTGTGTTACTTTGTTGTGGCAGTCCTAGGAAACTAATACAGATAGTTCCAAGTCACATGTTTATTAGTGTATGTATGGAGGAGGGGTGGGGTAATTACAAAATTGTTTGCCATTCTAATGTTTAATTTTCTAGTGCTTATCAATGTGCATACAAAAGACTTGCTGTAATTTTTTAAATACTCCAAATTGTTTTAAAACTCAGCCACAGTGAACTAGTTGGAGGCATATTACATGTGGTCTGAGTGGTATTATTTAAACCATGATTTCTTCTTCTTTAAAACAGAAATGATAATAGTTCCCCTACTTTTCACCAGGTAATTATGAGTCTCCAATTACCTCACATATATGAAAGTGCTCTTACAATCCTAGATGCACTATGTAAATATAAGGTATCATTATTAATGAAATAGATAACACATTTTGGGAATTATCTAAGTTGCACAGGATATGAACCAGTTTTTTTTTTAACTTTGAATTACTTTCACTTTGAGTCAGTGTCATTAATATGTTCAAATATTTACAAATATAATAAGAGGAAGTAACTTCTAGAGACATGGAAACAGTCTTGCTGTAATACCGTTCCCCTAGACAGTGTGTGAATGGAGAAGATAGCAAAATATCCACACAAATGTTGCGAGTTGAAAAGTGGCAAAGCTATTGGTAAGGGGGCTAAAGTGTTTGTTGTATTTATTTTGTTCAGTTTTATGAATGGCAATTGTAAGTCAAGGTGACGCTTTGGGAATATGTGTAATGTACTTGGCGCATTAGTCTACAATGTTTTTGTTGTTGTTAGGTGCCATACAATCGATTTTGACTCGTAGTTACCCCTGTGACAGAGTAAAACTGCTCCACAGATTTTTCTATGCTGTACTTTTTACAGGAGCAGATGGCCAGGTCCTCCTCTTGTGGAGCCGAGGGTTGGTTTGAACCACCAGCCTTTCGGTTAGGAGCTGAGAGCTTAACCGTTGAGCCACCAGGGTTCTTAGTCTACAATAATGGTTATAAAATCTTCATAGTTAGTTCTATTTCAAGTATTTATGGATATCCATATGGAAGATTATACTTGGCTAGAGGATATCATATGTAAAATATAGGAGATAGATGTGAGTCATGGGATAATCCATGAGTTTATTAAAAAACATGTTGCCATGTGATATTTATTAATTGCGAATTTATATTTTGTGTACTCAATGAATAGTTTTAAAAGTCCAAAATGGGAAAATAAAAACATTATTATGATAAGATTATAGAAAAAAAGTTATGCAGAAGATCCAGAAATCTTTTGTGATCCCAGTCTTTGGTGAAAGTCAATGGTGTATTGATGCCAAAGCCATTGTCCCAGTCAAGTCACCTTCACTGTGATGCTTCTGACTCATGTATCTCCAAGTTTGCTTTTTCAATATAGAGTTTCTAACTGAAAAGCTCTCCTAACCAATCCTTTAAAAATAGTTTTAAATCATCATTCAAAAGTGAAAAATGGAATGACGTGTTCTCCTGTATATTCTTATAAAAATACACTGGAGCATGTTTATTTAGTTTTACAACTTTTGCCCCAGTCATGATCATGGAATATATACGGTATCGCTTGCGGCAGTTGTATCACTAGTCCCCAGTGAAGTATATTGGGTATAATTACAGAATTCTGGTAAACAGTTTAGCTCTTGGTCTAAGGAGTGGTTTTCTTTGTATAGATAATGTTTTACTTCATTTTAGCAAGGCTGTTTAACCTGCATTAACTGTAATTATAGAACATCTGTCTGTGATGTGTTTCTTGACCTTCTCTGACAGTGTACCAAAAAAAAAAAAAAAAATCCTCAACAAGAGAGTGAGGGATTACTTATGCAGCCAATGATGTGATAAACACCTTTTATTCACTTCAGGTTAAATTGTGCATTTTAAACGTGGCTATAAATAGCTCTGTCAAGGTCACTTTATGGCCACTACTCCAAGTTCTTGCATCCTATAAAAGTGTTCAGTAATTTACACTGTATGCTGTTTTTTCTAATCCTGCCTTTGAATATTTTAAATTACCTTTCCTGTCAGGCTAATACATTTAAAGGAACTGGATGAATGAACAATCACAACCTATTAGCAAGGCAGAGTGGTGAACAAATGCCCTATATTCTTATATTCTTGACCATTATGTTAGGAGGCAAATTTTCAAGTGTCTTCATAAGAAATGCTTGTGATAACAAAGGTTGCAACAACACTAGACTTTAATATAATACTAGTACAGAAAAAAGTTACTTTTTAAAAGCTAAAATATACTGTTTTGCATCTCATTTAATGAATAATTGGTAGATTGATAACTACAAATTATCCTGCCACTTCCCCATCCACAATATATTTGGGAAAAAAAAAAAAAACCTGTTGATGTCAAATTGATTCCAACTTATGGCAATTCCATGTGTTACAGAGTAGAACTAAGCTCTATAGGGTTTTCTTAGCTGTAATCTTTACAGAGGCAGATCACCAGCCCTTTCTTCTGTGGTGCCACTGGGGTAGTTCAAGCCACCAAATGTTAGGTTAGTTAGTAACCAAAAGCAATCTATTTGCACTACCCAGCAACCTATATATTTGAAACCCTCTCTAAATTCACTCCAAGGACCTCTACTTCAAAGGAAACTCACTACCTGCTTCTACATGGAGACATTTATCAATTTCAAGTTGACCTTTTTACAGTAGCAAAAACACCTTGTCTACGGTAATTGTCTTGATGTAATAAACCCAAGATGGCTTCACTGATATGAAGTTTCTCTTCTATTCCTTCTTGCCTAATTTTGAGTGAAGTTTACTATCTTGTACTTTCAGAGAAAAGAACCACACAACAAAGCAGTGTTAGCATGAAATTTGCCACCAATCTCCATGTAACCTCATATCTTTTGCTTCTCTGTGGGAAGAAGTCCAAAAGACATGGATAGCTTACCTCATGGCATTCATCTATGTTGATGATACTTGTCAGTCACCTCAAACTTGTATTTAATAATTATTCCCTAATCACGAAAAAGAATATCAGTGAGATTTTATTACTATAAACATCACTAGAATTAATTTGAGCCCATACTATTCTATACCTATAAACAAAGAACTACAACGATGCAAAAAAGTAACAATGGTACTCAGATGGCTTCTCTCTTTGAAGGGAAGCTTGACATTCAGGCTCACCTCAAGGAAAATCAATTTAAAGGAAAATATCACTTAAACTCCTCAAGGGATAGCTTGTCTTACACCTTCTAAATCTTGTAAAGACAAATAATCCTACTCCAGGGAGGGCAATAAACCAAAAGCTAACATAGTTGAAATAAATAAGTCAAGATAAGGGAATTACATAGAAAATATACATTTTCATAACACTCAATGTGAAGTACATTACCACAGAATCCAGAATCTTATCAACATCTTTGATTGACCAGAGAAACAGAAGGTAACTTTATCTATATGAAGAAAAAGAAAAAAAAAGTCTGGGACTAAAAGAGTATTGGAACATCTGGAATGTCAACTTTTAGTGAGCGTTTCAACATTCTACTATCTTAATTCAAGAAATTCATTTCCTAGCATCTGTTTCAGAAGGAAGTTGGTGATATCAGTAGTGATTACTATACAATCATTTACACCAAAGTAATATATTGAAATTTTCAGCATCAGCACTTACTGTTAAATAGCAAGCCATTCAAGTCTTGAAGTTGTACTGTATCCAAGGGAAGAGAATTAAGATGCAACAAAATAGCGGTTTCACACAGAGAGCCTTTTCTGACAGTGTATCAGCTGTTATCCAGTAAGCTTGCCAAATACAGCAATTTTCCAACATACAGAAATTTTCAGTCACACAGCCGCCACCTACCTTCCTGTTGATTCTGTTACTAGTATTTTTTGAAAGAAAAACAGCACCAACATCAACCAGAGTATTTGATTCCGTTCAGAACTTTCAGGTGAAGTAAAATGCCACATTTTTGTTAAATGTGGTACAGATAAACTTTCTGCTAACTCAAGAAAAACATTTCATTTATTTTCAATTAAGCTAGCTATAGGTAATATTGTTTATTTTCATTTCACATTTAAAACATGAGATGAAAGAAAATGGTAGATAAACAAAATAATATATCTGTATTTTTGCCATTAGAAAGTATATTTAAACCTGGAAAATATTTATATCTGAGAATATAAATACACTGTTGGGAGTATGGATTTTTTTAAAAAATTGAATCTAAATAATGGTTATATAAATAAACAAAACTATCTGACAGTCATGACTGTAAACGTAAATCTATAAGTAAAATTACAATTAAAAGTAAATGTTTTAAATGGTTTTGGATTTCCAACATTTACTGCTTATAAAGAGAAAACTAACATGCAATTTGAGAAGCAACTGGAATTTTTTTTTTAAATAATTTTTTTAAGTACATTTTGCCTTAAAGTTATAGATAATGTATGATAGTGTAAACAAGGAGGGGTGTCATTTGAGTTATAGAATATATGTGTTGTTGTTGTTAGGCGTCGTCAAGTCAGTTCCCACTCAGCGACCCTATATTAAACAGAATGAAACAGTGCCTAGTCCTGCACCATCCTCCCAATCATTGCTGTGTTTGAGCCCATTGTTGCAGTCACTGCGTCAGTCCATCTCATTGAGAGTCTTCCTCTTTTTTGCTGACTCTCTACTTTACCAAGCATGATGTCCTTCTCTAGGGACTGGTACCTCCTGATCACATGTCCAAAGTATGTGAGACAAAGTCTTGCATCCTCCCTTCTAAGGAGCATTCTGGCTGGACTTCTTCAAAGACAGATTTGTGCATTCTTCCGGCAATCCATGGTATATTCAATATTCTTCACCAACACCATAATTCGAAGGCATCAATTCTTCTTCATTCTTTCTTATTCATTGTCCAGTTTTTGCATGCATATGAGGTGATTGAAAATACCATGGCTTAGGTCAAGCTCACCTTAGTCCTCCAAGTGATATTTTTACTTTTTGACACTTTAAAGAAGG
>NW_004444108.1:5635712-5637622 GCF_000243295.1 Trichechus manatus latirostris | reverse complement strand
ACCTTGAGTATATTCCACCTGAATTTGAGACCATGTCAGGAATAGATTTGACTCAATGAACACTAATGATCGAAGACCAGAGAAATTGTGAAATGACATCAAGGAGAGCATACATGAAAAAAGCAAAAGATCATTAAAAAGACAGGAAAGAAAGAAAAGACCAAAATGAATATTAGAAGAGTCTCCGAAACTGGCTGTTGAATGTCAAGTAGCTAAAGCAAATGGAAGAAATGATGAAATAAAAGAGCTGAACAGAAGATTTCAAAGGGTAGCTTAAGAAGACAAAGTAAAGTATTGTGATGAAATGTGCAAAGACCTGGAGTTAGAAAACCAAAAGGGATGAACATGCTCGACGTTTCTCAAGGGGAAAGGACTGATAAAAAATTAAAGCCTCGAGTTGCAATATTGAAGGATTCCTTGGGCAATATATTGAACGATGCAGGAAGCAACAAAAGAAGATAGAAGGAATACACAGAGTGAGTCACTGGACCAAAAAGAACTGATCAACATTCACCTATTTCAGGAGGTGTAGCGTATGGTATTGAAGGAAAAAGTCCAAGCTGCACTGAAGGCATTGGTGAAATACAAGGCTCCTGGCATTGATGAAATATCAATTGTGATGTTTCAACAAACAGATGCAATGCTGAATGCACTCACTCATCTATGCCAAGAAATTGGAAGGCAGCTACCTGGCCTTCTGAGCATATTTGTGCTCAGAAATGTGATCCAACAGAATGCAGACATTGTCAAACAGTATCGTTAATATTGCATGCAGTAACATTTTGCTAAAGATAATTCAAAACCACTTGCAACGGTACATCGACAGGGAACTGAAATTCTGAAATTCAAGCTGGATTTAGAAGAGGATGTAGAATGAGGGATATCATTTCTGATGTCAGATGGATTCTGGCTGAAAGCAGAGAATACCAGAAAGGTGTTTACCTGTATTTTATTGACTATACAAAGGCATTTGACTGTGTGTGTCATGACAAATTATGGATAACATTGGGAAGAATGGGAGTTCCAGAACACTTAATTGTGCTCGTGTAGCACCTGTACATAGACAAAAACACAGTTGTTTGGACAGAACAAGGGGGTACTGCATGGTTTAAAATCAGGAAAGGTGTGTGTCAGGGTTGTATCCTTTCACCATACTTACTCAATCTGTATGCTGAGCAAATGAACCAAGAAGCTGGGCTATATGAAGAACACAGAATCAGAATTGGAGGAAGACTAGTTAACAACCTGCGACATGCAGATGACACAACCTTGCTTGCTGAAAGCAAAGAGGACTTGAAGCACTTACTGATGAAGATCAAAGACTACGGCCTTCAGTATGGATTACGCCTCAGAATAAAGAGAACAAAACTCCTCACACCTGGACCAATAAACAACATCATGATAAACGGAGATAATATTGATGTTGTCAAAAATTTCATTTTGCTTGGATCCACAATCAACGCCCGTGGAGGAGCAGTCAAGAAATCAATCAACATATTGCATTGGTCAAATCTGCTGCCAAAGATTCCTTTAGTGTGGTAAAAAGTACAAGATGTCACTTTGAAGACTAAGGCCTGACCAAGCCATATTTTTTTTCAGTCACCTCATATGCATGGAAAAGATGGACGATGAGTAAGGAAGAATGAAGAAGTGATATATTTGAATTATGGTGTTGGACAAGAATATTGTATATACCATCGACTGCCAGAAGAACAAACAAATCTGTCTTGGAAGAAGTACAGCCAGAATACTCCTTAGAAGCTAGGATGGAGAGACTTTGTCTCATGTTCTTTGGATATGTTATCAGGAGGAACCAGTCCTTGGAAAAGGACACGCTTGGTAAAGTAGAACATTAGCGAAAAAGAGGAAGACCCTCCACAAGATGGTTTGACACAGTGGCTGTAACAATG
>NW_004444108.1:5632846-5634781 GCF_000243295.1 Trichechus manatus latirostris | reverse complement strand
TTTTTGGCCTTTCCACTCCTGATTTACTCCCCTCCACTATAAAACTCATGTCTCCTTAACAGTATCTCTACCCCATCCTACAGAATTCAATTCAGCAAATATTTTAGGGAGCTTTACATCTTAGTTGGAACTGTGCCAAGAATGGGAAGTATAAAAATGAAGGTCATTGTCTGTACCCTGGAATTGTATGGTGAATCAGGAAGTGTCTTTAATAGTGAAATTTGATCACCTTGTGCAGTTCTTTCCAAATTATTTGGGGGCTGTTGTGCTGTGTTGGAATTTTGCCTTTGCCAATCCACATCAACTGACTAATGAGTACTAACCTCAATTTTGCAGATGTCTTATGATAGTGGTTACAAGTACAGGTAATGGATAATTGTCAACTGTCTGATGCCAATGGATGAAATATAAAAGACAGAATGGACATAGAGTTGTAAATAGATGCTTTGGTCAAATCTTCCTTCTTGATTTTTCCTCCCTTGATTTGATATAATACCCCTCATATATAATTTAAAAATGAAAATAAGAATAGAAATTTAAAAGACTATGTGTCTGTCTCTGCTGGATTTTTATTCATTTTTCCGCCCCCAGATCCACTTTCCTCCCTTTTATTCACTGCATTGGGCTAGAAGGCCTGACCACTGAATCCCACACCTCCTTGGCATCCTAGACTTCCTTAGGTGGAGTGCTTGAGTTTGTCCAACAAGAAGCAACAGGGGTTCAGACTATGGGAAGAGAGAGAGGTCTTAGTATTTCATCCATTTGACCTCCTTGCTGCAGTGCCACATCTGTAACAGTAGCTATATCCCCCCAGGACTAAATGTCCACTGAACAGTTTTCCATGGTTCCAGTGCTCCAGTATCTATTTCCTCTCTTTGTCCCTTCGGTACCAGTGATGGTCATGTCTTATCACATTGCTGGATTCAAAATTGCTTTTCATCTCCTGCCAGCACTTCTCTAAGTAGACCCTTCCATAAAATCTGTTCATTTCAACCATCTGGATGAACTTCTATTCTTGCCAGGACTGTTACTGACCCAGTGTTCTTTCTCTTTACCTCAAATAATAATAATAATAGATTTAAGACAATAATAAATATAAATTTAAGACCATTTGACTTGTCTTCTGCACCATCTGGAAACCATTAAGAATATAGAGCACTGCGTCCTATACACGGGTAGCAAGCAAGAGGGTAGCATGGACGATCTAATGCTTTAACCCGTTTTCTTTTTAAGAACCTCTTTTTCTCTTTACCACGTTATCTTAAAACTTGAAAGGGAAAGGGAGAATTTTTTAAAGGTAGATTTGGTATGTTTTTACATATGATATTTTTCCATTATGGTATTGCTAAAGGAATCTAATATGAGTGATTAATCTAATGGGCATCAGTGTGGACCTAAGTCATAATGAGAGATACAAAATTGGCACATAAGCACATACCCAATGTCTAGTTGTTTAAGTGGAGTGGAGGGCATTGATTCTGTGATCTGTGAGCAGATATCTGAATCACATCTGATATCTACACCTGGTACTTTTATCTACCCAGTTTATTTCCTAGTACTTGTATAAAAGGATTAGCCTGTACCACCTCTCCTCTCCCTTCCCCTTCCCTCCCCTCCTCTCCTCTTCCCTCCTCTCATCTCCTCTTCTCTCCCCTCCCAGTCCCTCCCTTTCGCTCTTCTCTCCTCTCCTCTCCTCTTTCTGCTTCTCTCTCACACACACACACTGTGCATGTGCACGCATACATAAGCACACACAAGACACATACTTACAGAAGGATGAAGGATGAAACATTAATGTGATTTATAAAGGCAGACTTACCAGTTCTTTATCCACCTGGATTGTGGCATTCTGTGTGTAATTTTAGTGCTTTTTCTAAGTGGGAACTCATTTTTGTATGAATAAGTGCTTGTTATTAATGGGTCATAAATGGGTTT
>NW_004444108.1:5630050-5630986 GCF_000243295.1 Trichechus manatus latirostris | reverse complement strand
TGACATTTTGAGCCGGATAGTTTTTTGTTGTGAAGGCTTTTCAGTGTATTGTAGAATGTTTAGCAGAATCCTTTGCCTCCATCCACTAGATGACAGTAGCACTCCCTCCTCCCTAGTCGTGACAATCAAATATGTCTCTGGACAATGACAAATGTTCCCTAAGGAACAAAATTGTCCTCAGTGGAAAACTACTGATGAACATGAATATCAGAGTTTTTTTTTTCAGAATTTAGGACTAGAAAGAGATCTGCCTTCTTTGAGGAGACCACTGCCCATGTCTTTGTATTTGCATTACCTGCCAGGGACCATAACCGAAAAAAGCAACAATTCTTGTCTTTTTACTGTTTTTAAAATCCCCTCTTACATTTTTAGTTCAATTTTTTTGGATTTTCTCAGAGAACCCAAACCCTTTGTGAAAAGAAGTGAGTGTAAATACGTTGAGCTGCCTCTGCCAGTTTTCTCTTTCTTTTCCATTTTCGTTATCAGTCTAACAGTCTGAGCCTTCAACCTTGGCAATTGAGTTATTGCAGTGGCCTTCCTGCCTCTGTTCTCCCATGCCGTGATGTAGAACATTGCCAGATTAACCTTCTCAGAGCTACAGTTTCACAATGTAACATTCTTACTTAAAATACCCTCAATAAATAAAGTTCAAACTTTAAAATAAAGTACTTCAGAACCTGGTTCAGGTCAATTGCCCTCCAATATAGTTGATCTGCTCAAGATGAGGCGGTAATAATCATTATCCTCTCCATATACTTTGCTCCACTCTATCTCTGTAGCATATCCTTTTTCTTTTGACTGGAGACACTTCTAACTCTATAGCTTCCCTAAATCTATCTGTGTTTATAGCAAGTTCAAGTTTTAACTCTTTCATGAAACATCCTCATGTTATTCACACAAAGGGATGTGGCCCCTTCAGAATACACACTGATACTA
>NW_004444108.1:5614138-5623730 GCF_000243295.1 Trichechus manatus latirostris | reverse complement strand
TTAGAAAAAGTCCAGTTACTTAAAGCTTCAATGACTATCAGAGGTTTAGGGATCTATAACCATATACTCTAAATCAATTTTATTTATCTTTTATTGTATGATAATATGTAAAGGAATCAAACCATAGTTTCTTATAACGAAACTCAGTAAGGATGGTATTTTAGGCACAATGTCTTATGTTAGGCACAAGTCTTATGTTATTATTAAAATATGAACCTATGTTTTTGTCATTATAGACATCTATTGAAAAATGTTTTATTATGTATGTGTAATATGATTATTTGTTGATTCAAACTATTTTGCAAAATATTGGGGGTTCAAATATGCAGAAGAGTTCCATATTTGAAACAAAAATTGTCAGCAGATTATGTCAACCCACCTGAGTAGAAAAATTACATGTGTTAAATTTAAGTTATCTTACTTTGAGTTCAGAATATGTTACTAGGTTTGACACTGAAAAGAAATAAAACAATACTGAAGCCTGATACATAACTTCATCCAGGCAACTCTTGAACTAACTTCAAGGGTTCTGCCTTCAGTTAACTCCCCTTTGTGCTCATTATGATTCTCCTTTTTCTTCCCTTATATGTAGTCTCATTTAGACTTACAGTCACTGATCATCTTTCTTTAGGGGATTTTATGAGTCCATTATCACATGCCAATTCATTCAGAGCGTCCACCACTGGCACACAATGACAACTAGAAGTTACTATTCTTGAACATTTCCTATTAGAATTGCCAGTTATGAAAACTTGACCCATTCTCAACACTTCACTTTTCATTGCGTTTAAAAGTAGCAATGGCAAGAATGTTAGATTTGGAAGGAGAGTGGTGTAAAAAATAAACCAGTTATGATTTTTTATTTAATGGATGAGAAGACTGAGGAAGCTCACACAGATGACATGCTTAAGTTCATGCAAAAAGTTAGTGAAGGCAATGGTTTTATTCAACAGTATTGAAGATATTATATATCTACCTGTAGTTTAATACAGATTAATTTTACTCTGTTAAAGATTTGTTAAAATACTATTATAACCTTTTAGCTTGTCAGTTTTCTGCTTGTCATCAAATTCAGATTCATAGTGTGGTTTTCATTATATTTCATGATAATGGTAAAGGGCTTAATAACATCAAGGAGTCCTGCTAAATTAATCCATTTTTGGTGAGCAATTTTGTCACTCCCTATGATACATTCCAAATTGCTAATATCCTCCCTGTATCCCTGAATATTTTCCCCTACTTTGCAGTAAGTTGAATATGAATGATCGAGGGTGTCTTAATAACCCATAGGTATCCAGATGGTTGAAAATGGTCTTTAGGCAGGCTCATATTATATTGCTGTTAAGATGACAAAATGAAGGAAATTAGGTATTGTAGAAAATGTTCCTTAAGCCAAATTCATGCAGAAAGAAGAAGTGATGTTCACTTCAATTTTGGCTGACACCCACACATGTTCCAGACAGCTGAAGAAATCAATCTGAAGATTTTGTTTTTTAGGTGCAGCCATCTTTAAAGTTAGAATCTTCCTCCTTAGTTGTTTTCCTGATAATTACTTAAAAAGACTCCACAATCATCTGACTCAGGTAGAATATGATATCAATTGGATAGATTTCTTTTAACGTTAAAGAGTGTTTTAAACACTTAGCTTTAACACTTTTGAAACGACCAGACACCACTGGATATTGCAATATGGAGAATAAGGCCTCCAAACAACAAAGGGAAATAAGTGTTACTGGCACTTGGTATTTGCATCACTATGCAAAAGTTTGATTTCATGAGGATGGCCAGAATACTATTATTCTAGAATACTTTTTATAATAGTTACCTGACCCTCTCCCAAAAAAAAAGGATTTAATGTTGGCCAGTACTTTTGGATTGAGTTTGTAAGCAGAGCTGCCCTGGTGGCACAGTGGGCAGTTGGAGTACACCAGCCGCTGCTGGGAAACCGTGTGGGGCAGTTCTACTCTGTACAATAGGGTTGCTATGATTCAGAATCGACTGTTAGGCAATGGGTGGCTTTATTACAACTACACACAATAAAACGTTACCATTCACTAAGGTATAATTTGGTAACAGATGGTAAAGTTGTTACATACTCAAGCGTAGAGCTAGCACTTGTAATTCAAATAAAATGATAAACTCCTGAGTTCTAATCTCTAATCCCCTGTGACTCTTGTTTTATGGCTGCCCACATTAGCACTTCTTTCCACTCTGTTTGCTGGCAATGTTTGAGACCACACAGGAGCAAAACTGCACTACATTCAACTTTCCCATAGATTGGTATTGTGCTTCCTTAGCTAATTGGGACCCTCTGTTAGTGAGTTTTAGAGGAAGAGACTATGCTTGTAAAAGAGTTGTAATTTTTACGTAATTGTTCAGATATGATATTTGGTAATGAGCAATACTATTTGTTTTCAAATTTCACTACCAAAAGCACCAGTAGTCTTTAAAATATAATGGTAACATTGAAAAAGGGAATCAGAAATAATTAAATGTTATGGCCCAACAAACAATCCTAGTTACATTATCCTTCCAAAGCATCATGAAATCTAATTTTTCAGCCAAAAATATGGTATAAATCATAAATTTTCTATGCCTTAAGCGTGTTGGTAGAAATTCCAATTATGATAAAAACCCAAGAAAATATATTTGCTTTGTACAAATAATTGTTTTTTCATTAAAAATAATGATCTCACTCTAGTCCTCTTTTGATACCATGTCATATAGCACCACACCACTAAAGCACATAGTTGTTATGTTTATATCATTTTAAAATATGCTGGAAACTATATTGTGAGTAGAGTTAAATAAATGAAGTAAATGTGTGAGATTTTTGATCATTGTAAATAACATGAATAACTTAGTACCTAAAACACTCATGCTTCAACAGAATGGGAATTATGCACATAGGTTCGTATTTCCTCTTTGCTAACCTGTTTCCACACAGCAATTTTATAATTTTGTCATGAAAATAGTATTTTTTCTCCTCTGAGTATTGCAGAATAGTAAACAAGGAGGTGGAATAAGGAATGATTTCCTCTTGAATTCATTCAGCTTTCACTTAGCACTTTACACTAAATAAGTTCCAGTGACTACAGTTACTAAGAAAGTATAAATTTGAATGTATAAGCCAAAAAGAATTACTGTTTAGATACTGAATTTGAATAGACAATTAAAATGTGGATTGATGACAATCACATTGGTTTCTAAAGGAAACTTCCGTTTGTCCTGTGGGAGTTCATAGCATTTTATGTAATGAGGTAAATGCACGAACATGATTTGCTCACCAGTGCAACCACTGGATAGAAGGTAGCCAGCATTTCCTGTGACGACAGAAGGACACTTCATGTGTAGGGAATATCCAAGATTAGGCAGAGCCCAATGAGGAAAGGTAAACAGTGTCAATCTCTACATCTGCAAAACAAACTTTAATAATTATCTGTTCTCATAACCTCTTTTATATATGTAGATACAAATCTATCACATGCTATAATTTTATAGCTGATTGAAAAATTCAGCTGTAAGATTTAAAATAAATGTCTCATCTCTGTATTTTCCCATTTGTATGCAACAGATGTACATTATACGGTATTATGAATTATAACATACTTTCATCCACTTATTGTAAATTGAGTCAACCTGCATTTTCAGAGTGATGGATTATGAATTTGGTCACAGGACTCCGTTGGGCCACCAAATTGTTAGGGTGTTCAAGGGGCAGATTGAGGAGTTTGAGCAATTAATTCTTTACTTTAGGAACTTAAGGAATTTTTACTTCTGAGGTAGGAGAATGCTAGTCTCTTTATTTAAAAAAATGAGTGCTAGCCCCAGGGTAGTTGGCTTGGAGATTTAGAAGGCGATGTCTCTAGTCTCTATAACACTCTGGGTAACAAACACCACTCTGAAATTGTGAATAGCTACTTGAGAGTTTGGTTCAGTGATAGAATTCTTCTGTTCCATGTGGGAGACCTGGGTTCAATTTTTGGCCAATGTGCCTCATGCACGGCCACCGTTCATGTTGTTATGATGCTGAACAGCTTTTAGGGGATCTTCCAGACTAAGACGAAAGTTCCCTTGTGCATTCGGTCACCATGGATTGGGGGCCAAGTTGATGACAACTAACAACAAGTTCAGAGTGTTGTTGTTGTTAGATGCCATTGAGTCAATTTCGACTCATAGTGACCTCGTGTAACAGAATAGAACCACCCTCATAGGGTTTTTAAGGATATAATCTTTGTGGGAACAGATTGCCAGATTTTTGGAGCTAATGTGGGTTCGAACCGCCAACCTTTGTTTAGTAGCTGAGTGCTTAACCATTGTACCACTAGGGCTCCTTAAGTTGAGAATATCCTTTCAAATTGTAATAACTGCCATGATATGACTTTCCTTATATTTTGTAGGACAGCTTATAACTAAGATTTTTATGCTTCTTAGGAGTAAAAAGAATGACTTAACTATAAAACCTGCATATTTAGTATATAGTAACTATTCTATAATTTTTTTGCGAAGTGAATCTACAAACCTATTATGTGCCAAGTTAATGCTTTAAATTTATTATCACTTACTGTCCTAACAATCCTGTAAGGTAGATGCTATTATTATTGTTATTATTACTATTATGTAGATTATTGTTGTCTGAAAATTAAAGCACATATTCCTATGTAACCATCTAATAATTGACAAAGCCAGTAATCTAAATTGTCCGCCATATTTTAAACTGTAGGCAGTTTTTCCCGAGCTAAATTGTGTCAACACAGATACTGCTCTTAGAAAAATGTCTACATGAGGGTTGCTAAGGTTAATGAAGTCGCTGAATGATCAGAAAGCTAGAGACTTGTTAGAAACCCTCTCCCCCAATTTTTAATTATACACACACGAGTGACCACACACACACACACAGAGAGAAGAAGGTAAGAAATCCAGTTAATGGGGTTTACTCTGAAGTGCACTTGTCTCTCAAGCTTTTCTTTCAGGAGCACATTCTTCATTCAGTCCTCTGGCTCTCCAGGTTGTGGTCTCAACAACTTGTTGATGACACCAAAAAATCTTGTTTCAAACTCTCTCCTGAGTTCCAAACTCACAATCTCAATACCCATCCTAATGCCACATAGTACCAAGAATATGCATGACCAATAATCCTGAGTCCCTGCTGCTTCACTAAGACTCCTCAAAGATTGTTACTGGCCCAGATCACACCCGAGTTTGCTGCAGTCCCTTGAGTGCTGTGAGCCCCTGCCTGGTAGGCCACCATGCTTCCCTGGTTTAGTGTCTCCAAAGTTGTACTCTGAAAGATACTTTCCATCTGTCAACACGTTTTACAGTTACTACCTTAGGATAGAATTCTATGCCCTTTTAATCTATTTTCTTTCCATTGAAGGCACTTAAACTCTACTCAAAAACCTTAGTAACCCCCCTGCCTACAGAATCAATTTCTAGCTCCTAAGCATGATATTTTCACAATCTGCTTAAAACTACTTTACCAAGCTCATTTCCTTCCCTTTCCAAGCTCACCCACTCTCACACCACTGTCTAGCTGAGATTAATGCTTCTTACACAGTGTGTGTTTTTAAAAATATTTTTCTCTTTGTGCATATACTTCTTTCTGCTAGTCATACCCTTCTGCCTCTTTTCTGTTTCCCAGAATCCTATGTACATGTTTTTTCCTCTAATACAGTTCCTCCTTACATGCCCTCACACCCCCCTATAATCCCACAATACTTTTTCTATAACACTAAGACATTTTTTCATAATTATTTCCAGATAAATAATTATGGTTTTATAATTATTTATACTCTGTGTAATTGCAGACCTATTATTTAGTCTAAGTGTCAGTTTCATAGTTCTTAAGATGGCAATATTACTAGCTACTTTATAGACGTGAAGATTAGAGTTATAATACATGCAAAGCAAATTGGCTAGGACATAGTAAGTGCTCAATAAATGTAATACTAATGTGTTTAATAGAAATTTTATTGCCCTACAAAACAATGAATTTCTTGAAGGGAAAGTAAAATCTTATTTATCTTTGTAACTACTAGCGAATACCAAAAAAAAAAAAAAAAACCATTGTCATCAAATTGATTCTAACTCATAGCAACCCTAGAGGGCAGAGTAAAACTGCCCTATAGGGTTTTCAAGAAGCGGCTGGTGGATTTGAACTGCCAACCTTTTAGTTAGCAACCGTAGCTCTTAACCACTGTGTCACCAAGTCTCCAACTACTAGAGAGCCTGTAATAATTACCAACACATAGTATGTGCTCAATAAATGATCATAAATTAGTCTATTATGATTCCTGGACACCCCCATGGCAGTAATTCTGAATCTTGCTTTCAAATTTGAGAAAGTGTGGATAATTTACAAATATAGATGCAAAAATTCTCAACAAAATACTAGAAAATCAAATCTAATAGCATATTACAAGGATTATATACCATGACCAAGTGGAATCTATCGCAAGAATGGAAGGATGGTTCAACATAAGAAAATCAAATGTAATGTACAACATACGTTAATAGAATAAAGGAAAAGAATCACATGATCATTTCAATGACACAGAAGGCATTTGATAGAATCCAATACTCTTTCATGATAAAAGTACTCAGCAAACTAGGAATAGAAGGAAAATTCCTCAACATGATAAAGGGCATTTATAAAAACCCACAATGAATGTCATACTCAATGGTGAGAGACTGAAAACTTTCATCCTAAGATAAGGAACAAGACAATGATGCCCTCTCTCATCACTGCTGTTCAACATTGACCAACCTGGAATTTCTAACCAGAGCAATTAGGCAAGAAAAAGAAAAAGAAACATTTGTGCATCAAAAGATTTTATCAAGAAAGATATAACCTACAAAATGGGAGAAATGTGTGGAAATCATATTACTGACAAGTGTTTAATGTCCAGAATATATAAAGAACTCCTACAACTTAATAACAAAAAGACGAACAATCCAATTTAAAAATGGACAAAGAAGCTGGATAGATATTTCTCCAAAGAAGATGTACAAATGGCTTATAAACATATGAAAAGATATTCAACATCAGTAGTCATTAGGGAAATGCAAATCAGAACTACAATGACATAACACTTCACCTTCTCTAGGATAGCTATTATCAGAAAAATGGAAAATAATAAGTGTTGGTGAAGATGTGAAGAAATTGGACCAATCATGCTTTGCTGTTGGGAATGTAAAATGGTACAGCCACTGTGGAAAACAGTTTAACAGTTCTTCAGAAAGTTCAACATAGAAGTTCTTCAAAAAGTTAAACATGTGGTCGAACAATTTCGTTCTTAGGTATATACCCAAAAGACTTGAAAGCAGGGACTCAAGCAAATACTTGCACACCAATATCCATTGCAGAATTATTCATTATAGCCAAAAGGTGGAAACAATTCAAGTGTCCATCAACAGATGAATGGATAAATGTGGTGTATACATACAATGAAATGTTATTCAGCCCTAAAAAGAAATGAAGTTCTGATATATGATACAACATGGAAGAAATTTAAAAACATTCTGCTGAGTGAAAAAAGTCAGACACAGAAGGCAAATATTGTCTGATCCCACTTATATGAAATATCTAGAATAGGCAAATGCATAGAGACAAAAAATTCTTTGTAGTTATCAGGAGTTGTGGGGAGGGGATAATAGAGAGTTATTGCTTAAGAGGGACTGAATTTCAGTTTAGGCTGATGAAAAAATTTGGAAATAGTGGTCATGGTTGCACAACATTGTAAATATGATTAATATTACTGAATCATACACTTAATGTGGTTAAAATGGCAATTTTTGTTCTATGTATTTTACTACAATAAAATCAAAAAAATTAAAACATTTGGATAGTACTTATAATGATGTAAGTTGGATAACATAATTACTGTTGCACAGTGATTTAAAACATTTCTGCAAACCACTGCACACAGTACATACCTATGAAACAGAAC
This sequence comes from Trichechus manatus latirostris, assembly GCF_000243295.1. Classification (NCBI taxonomy): domain Eukaryota; kingdom Metazoa; phylum Chordata; class Mammalia; order Sirenia; family Trichechidae; genus Trichechus; species Trichechus manatus. The sequence continues at coordinate 5,615,781 of NW_004444108.1, read as the reverse complement.
GGTGATTGAACTATTCTGCCTTTTGTTGGAAATCTTAGTGATTACTCTTCTAGCAAGCTAATTTTGCAAGTATTCAAATTAACCAATTCAATTATGAGACTACATGTTGTTCAAGGCACCACATTATAAAAAACACATTCATTAAAGTGAAAGAATTAAATGACTTAACACTAGGATTAACAGTTTTAAACCCAAACCTACACTATGCTCTTGTTTTTAATTAATTAATCCCATGAAAGCCTGACCACCCTACCCAATTACCAATACAGGGCTAATGAGAGTGGTCTAAACCAAGTAGATAGAAAAAAATGAATTGTTATTGAATACATAGAAATTCTCCTCCGCCATGTTTGGGTTTATTTCCATGTGTCTTGATTTGCCTGGGCACCATGTTGCTAGGCCAAAAATAAACAGGTTGTTACAATTGCCTAGTAATTGCTCTTTCTGTTTCTGCCTGCTCTGCTTGTCCACAGCCAGTTCTCAACACAGCAGTGGAACATAAGTGGTACTTTTAAACGATACATCACATCAGGTTACTCCTCTGTTCTAAACTCTCCAATGAGTCCTACCTCGTTGAGAGTAAAGACCAAAAGCTGCCCCAGCCACACTGGCCACACTGATATTTCACAAACATGACAGACACACTTCTACCACAAAATCTTCACCCTGATCTCTCAATTCACATTCTTTAAGTCTTAGCTTACAAGTAACCTCATGAGGACTTTCCTGATTCACCCCTATTTAAAACTGAAATTACTGTCACCTTCTCCAGCATTTCCTATCTCCTTTCATTGTTTTATTTTTAAATATAGCACATTTTATCTCCTGATATATTTTTTCTTCTGCTTTTTTGCTTATTATCTATCACTGCCCCACCACTAAAATTTTAGCTCAGTTCAGGTAAGAATCTTTATTAATTTGGTTCACTCCTGGAATTCCAGTGCTGATACGTTATAACAAAAATCAAAAACCAAACCCATTGCCACTGAGTCAGTTCTGACTCACAGTGACCCTATAGGACAGAGTAGAACTGCCTCAGGGTTTCCAAGGAGTGGCTGGTTGCTTTGAACTGTCAACCTTTTGGTTAGCAGCTGAATGCTTAACCACTGCGCCACCAGGGCTCCTGATACATTATAGGCACTCAATAAATACCGAATGAATTACTTAATCAGTAAATAAAAAGGAAATACAAGAAAAACAGAATTTAACTATCATGTTCCAAGTTTTAGCATGCATATAAGTGTTAAGTTATGTATTTCTGGATAGCCATTAGTAACTATAACTGATACATATTAAAATAATATATCTTTATTTGGAATTAATAAATTAATGAACTAATAAATTCCAAGTTGAATACAATCTAAATGGACATTGTTGTTGTTAGCTCATGGTGCCCCATGCGCAAGGGATTGGACTGTTGTAATTCACAGATTTTCATTGGCTGATTTTTCAGAAATAAATCTCCAGGCCTTTTTTCCTAGTCTGTCTTAGTCTGGAAACTCTGCTGAAACCTATTCAGCATCAAAGTAGGATATAAGCCTCCACTGACCAAAGAGTGGTGGCTGCCCATGAGGTCCATTGGCAAGGAATCAAACTCAGGTCTCCCACATGAAAGATAAAAGGCAAGAATTCTACCAGTGAAC
>NW_004444108.1:5565253-5613171 GCF_000243295.1 Trichechus manatus latirostris | reverse complement strand
GCTTTAAAGAGGTCTTTTGCAGCAGATTTGCCCAATGCAATGCGTCCTTTGATTTCTTGACTACTGCTTTCATGTGCATTGTTTGTGGATCCAAGTAAAATGAAATCCTTGACAACTTCATTCTTTTCTCCATTTATCGTGATGATGTTGCTTATTGGTCCAGTTGTGAGGATTTTTGTTTTCTTTATGTTGAGGTGTAACCCATACTGAAGGCTGTAGTCTTTGATCTTCATCAGTAAGTACTTCAAGTCCTCTTCACTTTCGGCAAGGAAGGTTGTGTCATCTGCATAACGCAGGTTGTTAATGAACCATCCTCCAATCCTAATTCCCCGTTCTTCTTCATATAGTCCAGCCTCTCTGCTTATTTGCTCAGCATATAGAGTGAATAAGTATGGTGAAAGGATACAATCCTGACACACACCTTTCCTGACTTTAAACCACAGAGTATCCCCTTGTTCTGTTCAAACGACTGCCTCTTTCTTGATCTATATACAGATTCCTCATGAGCCCAATTAAGTGTTCTGGAATTCCCATTCTTCGCAATATTATCCATAATTTGTTATGATCCACACAGTCAAATGCCTTTGCATAGTCAATGAAACACAGGTAAACATCTTTCTGGTATTCTTTTCTTTCAGCTAAGATCCATCTGACATCAGCAATGATATCCCTCATTCCCTATCCTCTTCTGAATCCAGCTTCAATTTCTGGCAGTTCCCTGTTGATGTACTGCTGCGAACATTTCAGAATTATCTTCAGCAAAATTTTATGTGTGATATTAATGATATTGTTCAATAATTTCCGCATCCTGTTGGATCACCTTTCTTTGGAATAGGCATAAATATGGATCTCTTCCAGTCGGTTGGCCAGGTAGCTGTCTTCCAGATTTCTTGGCATAGACGAGTGAGCGCTTCCAGTGCTCCATCCAGTTGTTGAAACATCTCATTTGGTATTCTATCAATTCCTGGAAACTTTTTTTTCACCAATGTCTTCAGTGATCAAGAACCAATGATACTGTAGGAAGAAGTCCAAGACTTATTTATCATACAATAATAAAAATAAATACAGTAAAAGATACTATAAATAAAATGAGAAGAGCAATGTCAGACATGAAAAAATTACAATGCTCATCACAGTTTAAGGATTAATATTTATAATATAAGAGGAATATCTAAAATAAATTTTTAATCAGATTTCTTATGGTAAAATTGATAGACAATAAATTGTACCTATTTAAAGCAGACAGATAAGTTTTAGGAGATATATGTATCTGTGAAACCACTAGGATCAAGATAATGAATATCTCTATCACCCCCAAAAGTGTTCTTATGGCCCTTTGTTAAAAATCCTTCCCTCCCAACCGTCACATGCCATAATCCCTAGCCCCAGGAAAACACTGTATATTAGATTGTACTGAATATATAGATCCATCTGGGAAAGAATTGACATCTTAACAAGGTAATTCCCTCTATTTATTTAAGTCTTCTTTAATTTCTCTCAACAACGTTTTGCAGTTTTCAGTGTACAGGTCTTTAACCAGATTATAATTATTTCATATTTGTGATGCTTTTGTAAAGGATACGTCTTTCTAATTTCAATTTCCAGTTGTGCATTGTTAGCATATGAGAATACAATGTATTCTTCTGTATTTATTTTATATCTTACATCATTACTGAATTCATTTATTAAGGAGCTCTAGTAATATTTTGGTAGATTCTATTAGATATTTTACATAAGGAATATGTCATCTACATATAAAGAGCTTGACTTCTTTCTTTTCAATTTGGGTGCGTTTTATTTCTTTTTCTTACCCTTTTTCATTAGCTAGAGTCTCCAGTACAACATTGAATACAAATGTTGAGGGTGAACTTGCCTTTTCCCTGATCTTAGAGGAAAGTATGCAGTCTTTCACCACTAATATGATGTTAATTGTAGGTTTTCTATAGATGCCTTTTATCAGGCTGAGCAAGTTTCTTCTGTTCCTATTTTGCTGAGTTTCTTTTGGTAAGGAATGGGTGTTAGATTTTGTCAAATGCTTATCCCCCTTCTATTGAGATTATCGTATGGTCTTTCATCTTTAATGTATTAACGTGATGAATTACACTGGTTTATTTTTTTAACGTTTACTCAATTTGCTTTCCAGGGATAAAGCCCATTTGGCTAGTTTGCTGGTCTCTGCCTGTATTATTCTGCTGTGCCATTGCCTAGAGACTCTCACAGTATACAATAAGGCTCACTTCTTTTGTTTCCCATCTTTCAGGGATAACTACCCTTAATTGCCTGAATTCCAGTGTTTTGAAAACTGTTTCAAAATATTTTGTCCACTTTTTGGTGTTTTCAGATGGGAGAGTAAATCTGTTCCCAGTTATTCATTTTGGTTGGAAACAGAAACCCTTATAAATTGATGTTTTTAAAATTACAAATAACCAAATAAAAAATAAGCAATAGGCAATTCAGAAAGGAGGAAATCCAATTGGCTAATAAATATAAAAAAGATAATCACCATGAGATAGAATTTTTAACCACATGGATGGCAAATAAAAAGAATGATGACTTAACATTGTTAGCAAAGTTGTGAGGAAATAAGCACTTTGATATCTTGTTGATAGTAGGATGAATAATACAACCACTTTGGAAAGTTTAGTAATGTGTTTTAAAAAAGTAACATCCTCTCAAACATCCATAAATAGAAGAATGGCTGAATGCATTAGTAAAATCCACCAATGCTGTGGAAAATTTAATTAGCTACTAAAAAAACAAAACAGAACCCACTGCCTTCGAGTTGATTCTAACTCTTAGTGATCCTATAGGACAAGGTAGAACTGCCCCATAGGGTTTCCAAGGCTGTAAATCTTTACAGAAGCTGACTGCCACATCTTTCTCCTGCAGAGCAGCTGGCGGATTCAAACCACTGATCTTTTTCTTGGTTAGCAGCCGAGCACTTTAAACACTGAGCCACCAGGGCTCTTACAGTTAGCTACTAAAAGGAGTGAATTGGGTCTCATTGACTTGAAAAAGTGACTATGATATATTCTTCATTTGGAAGACCAACTTGCAAAGAAACATACCCTTTGCCATGGAGTCAATTCCGACTCATAGCGACCCTATGGGGCAGAGTAGAACTGCCCCATAGGATTTCCAAGGAACAGCTGGTGGATTCGAATTGCAGCTCTTTTGGTTAGCAGCCGCTCTAGTAACCACTGTGCCACCAGGGCTCCGCAAAGAAACATAGGAAGTATAATAAAAATTTTATGTTGTTTAAAAAATAGGAAAAACAGAGCATGGAAATGTGAAAGGATAAACATCATGCTGTTAGAAATGTTTTATCTTTAAGGTAGCGGTTTGGAGAAGTGTCAAGGAAAGATTAGCTTTTCGTTCATTTGTCTTTGTATAACATTATCTGTTATACTGAGCATGTGTATTGCTTTCATAATTTTTTTTTAAAATGTAATAACAATTTAAAAATCTAAGAAATGTTCTTCACAGGAGTCCAATATAATGTTCTAAAATATTCACACAAAACCTTCTGAGGTTTAAAAGAAAATCAATAAGGAAAGCTGCAAGAGAAGTTACTTAGTAAGTGAAAGATACAAGAGCACTTGCCAATTGGTCCAATTTAACTTGTTCTGAAACAAGGCACTGGAAATGACAAGAGCATTTAAAAACACTTTTTCATGCCCTGTAGTTTTGACCTGTGTTGCTCATTGCCCAAGGAAATTACCACACAATTTAAAGTGAGACTACTGATTTGAAATAATGATCTGATATTTTACCTTTTCATTTGCTTATAGATTTCTCCTAAATAGACTGAACATTAAAATTTTCTGGCTTGAGTATTTCTTTTCCTTTAAACTTTTCTTGGGAGTCCCTGGGTGGTGTAAACAGTCAAGCGCTGGACTACTAGCCAAAACGTTGGCTGTTCAAACCCACCCAGAGGCACCTCAGAATACAAGCCTGGGAGTCTGCTTCCAGAAGGTCACAGCCTTGAAAACAGTGTGGAGAATTTCTACTCTGCACACATGGGGCCAGCATGACTAGGAATTGACTCAATGGCAACTAACAGCAACAACAACAAGGGTTTCTCTGTTTTTTTTTTTTTTTTTTTTTTAGTTTTCTTTTTTATTATAAAATACCCGTTTGTGAAATGGGCAATATCCCTGTCCCTATTCCTGAATAACTATTTTGACTTATGTTGTCCTTTTACTAATTTCTGTTTTTATGGAGTGATTTTCATAAGTCTCCTATTTCATCACAGGTGTTTCACTTTGCTTTCTTTCCAGCCGCAGGTCTACAAAACCTTCTTTTAAAAGTCAATATTTTTGTTTTATTGGTCTTTCTTAGACCTTCACCATTTCATACCACTGAAATTATGTTCTCTAAATCTGAATGTGCCCTGACTTCAGACTCTTTTAGGATTGGATTCTTTCCAGCTACTCAGTCAAGAATAGCTTCTGACTTGGCTGTTGGTTAAATGTACTGTACAAAGAAGCAGCCCTAGACAGATTCACAGCTATAAATCTCCCTGAATTCATCAAAGCATGGTTTGCCTGTTAACACATTCTCATCCATGACCTTAAACTTTCTAGGATAAATAGCCAAAAACAATTTTTTTCGTATTTCATGATTTACTGTGGTCCTCAGATTCTCTACCACTTTAGACAAATGTATCCATGTGCATTTAACACTTCAGGATTTCCTTTTTAGCTAAAATTCTTTAAAGGAACAAAATAAGGAAGATGTATCAGATTTTTCTAACAATTTTGAATGAGTGGTATATGAGAATAGGGAATTTATACAAATGTATAATCCTATGGGGGAAAATAATACTTAATGTTTGTCAAGTGCCTGATATGTCCCAGACACCATCTTAAGCATTTTACATATGTTTGCTTTTGTAATACTCATGACAGCCATACTATTTTATTATTGTTATTATTCCCATTTTATAGGTAAGAAAATTTAGATTACAGATAATAAGCATAAAATTCCTGCATGTGACCCAGGCAGTGTAATCACAGATTCATATTCATAATTGATATACTATACTGACTCTCTGGGTCCAGCAGATAATTTTATTTTTAGCTCACAATTTAAAAACTTAACTCTTCTGCAAAATGACATCGCACCTACAGACATTTTATCATGAGATTAAGCAACCTAAATGTTACTATTATACAGTAATACTGTCATCACATATTTTATCTCTTGTAAGTTCTCAGGATCGTGTGTCATTTTTTTTTATAAAAATTGATTTTTATTGCAACTCCAAATATATAAAACTAGATTTTCTCATACCACTTTTAGAATTGTAGAAGGGAAGAAAAAAATACAGAAGTGATAATTCACTCCCATGTGCCTCTGAAACATCTAGTGATAAGGACCCCACATGTGGAATACCAGATTTTACAGTTCCCCATGGGAGCATGGCACGATTCTTGCCTTCCATGGGAGGTATTCGGGTTAGAGTCCCAGCCAGTCCTCTCATGTGCAGCCACCACCCCTCTGTCAGTGGAGGCTTACGTGTTGCTATGATGCTGAACATGTTTCAGGAGATCTTCCTGACTAAGAAAGATCTGGCAATCTACTTCCAAAAATCAGCCAATGAAAACCCTATAGATCACAATAGTCCAATCCACAACCAATCATGGGAATGGCACAGGACCAGGCAGTGTTTCCTTCTGTTGTGAATGGGGTCACCATGAGTCAAAGGCCAACTCGATGGCAGCTCTCAACTGCAACAAGAGCTCCCTATAAAGAGAGGGCTGGTTTTCTTATTAAGTATCTAGTGGTTTTCAAAATGTGAAATAATTCAAAATTAGGAAGGTAGACAAAAGAATATCTTTCAGAAAAAAGACTCTAAATGAAAGATCATATTGTAGTGATATTTCTCCAAATAGATGTTATGCCAAAAAAACAAAAAGGTAGCGAATATATCAGAACTGAAATAAAAAAACAGTCTTATGAGCCAGCTGGTTTACACAAATAATTTTTATGTAACAGTTTTATCTAATCACGCTGTGAATTTAGATCTCATCAAGCTTTGTACAGTCGATTTCCAATGTACTGACGAATGACTACGTTGTCATTTACTGTTCATTTTGTTATAATGTAAGCTACTCAACCCCATTTCTCTTGTGCCCTTAGTCACACTTCTGTTGCTCTTGCTACCCCTTTTCTGACTCCTTGGGTTATCTTTTTTATTTTTTGCTCAGTCACACATTTCATATAAACCCCAGGCTGCTGCACGTCCAAATTTTCCATTAACCTGATCGTTGTCCTCAGTTTTCATTTTCTTTCTAACCTAGTATTATGCAGTCAGATACACATAAATGTGTACAACACAGACACATGCATATAAATGTAAATGTCTGAGACTATGTGGCTACCTAGAGGCTCACAGTTGGTCAATTAGTATAGTTTGAGTTGTCTTCATATCTCCAAAAGTGGGCTCAGGTTTTATTTAACTCCATTTAGTGATAGGAAAATAGGTAGCACAGAGAAGAAAGGTGATATTTTGTAGTGCCACATAGTCAGACTCCAAACTAGAGCTTAGAATTGCTGTCTCCAGGCCTAGAAAGCAGCCTGTCTGATTGTACATTTATATCATTTGCTTGCCTCATTTCAATTAATTTGTCAAACTGCTAAAATACATACATTTTACACACATGTCAAACACACACATACCACCAGGACCACCCCCACCACCACCAACAATACCAGTTTAGCAGCAAGGAAAATGTGATAGTCTTTGATGGCCTTTTCTGTTTTCAGGAAGAACACGTTCATTCGTAAAGATGGCCCCATACAGCCTCTCAAGATGTGTATGGAGTAAGGGGCTTTGAGCTGTGACTCAGGAATCTATCCTCTTTTGATTCCAGTTTATTTAATTTATGGATAGGTCTAGACTAACAGGATCTCAGAACAAGAGGAAAATAAAAAAAGGAATAACTTAACTGGATAAAAAAGAAAAAATGTAAGTCATTTAGAATATTTTCTACCACCAAATCCCTGCTTGTGATTTGCCTCACATTCATCATCTAATCTCAGAGTCTATAAATGGGGGTAATAATCTTCCAACCCTTCATCATTCACCAAGGTGCCATAAAGATAAATTCAGCCTGTTCATGATGCACTTGGGGCTCCTCTGAAATTGGCAGTGCATTTGGAGGAAGTTTCATTAGACCTCCTATCTTTGACGATGAACAAAGTACTTGTTCAGCACCATAATATTTTTTTTTTTTTAAGTTTGAGTAGGTTATTTGAACTTCATGAAAATTTTCTTTGTCAGATAGCATCATGCTATCAAAATCATATCCTGGTTAATTTTCTAATTTATTCTGCATTATTTTACAGATTGTTTCTTAACTGCCAGTTCATTATTTGCATTGATACTGATGGTGAACATAAAGTTTTTTTGTGATGCCTAGTTTCATAAGACTTAACAATATTTTCCCAATATTGATTTGTATATATAAATATAGTACAATTCTAAGTAAGGATAAAATAGAGGTTAAAATTTCTAGAAACTTTGGGTGGAGTCCCAAAACTCTAGTTGTGTTGCACATAATTTAGAGGAATGTTGTTGTGTTGTTGTTGTTTTTGTTAGTTGCCATCCAATCCATTCCAATTTAGAGGAATAGCAAGGCTAATTGGGTGGGAGTTAGATTCTTAGCCTTCACATGCACACCTTTGCCTGTGTAAAGAGCAGTAACTTAAGACAATATAGATCTGTAGGCCAATAAGATTTTACAAATATATTTTTAGGTTTTTCAGAAGAAGGCCAAATGAAAATACTTAGAACTGAGTTCCAAGCCTCACAATGGTTGATTTGCAACATCAGGAGAATTAAGTTTGTTTTAGAAACCTATGGAAATCAAATCTCCTGGAAGAATGCTTTTTTCTCAATTGCACAAGAAAAATCTGGATATGTATTTCTAATATATAAATTATCTGGAGGGTAAGAGTGAGAACCATAGATCTGTTCTGTACTTACTGATGTTTTGGAAGCAGTATCCGTGATAGTGGAGAAGACAGCCAATTAATGGCTATTGTGGTTTGCTAAATGCCCGAGTCAAGTTGAGATGTTTGATAACCACAAAAGCCCTTTACTGCTGCTGGATTCCTAACACTCCAGTCATGATTCGTATTCTATACCAGCATTAAACCTGTTACAACAAACTAAAGCATAAATTTGTTTTTAAAAACATTCTTTCTGTTGAAGAGAGTTTGTTGATAACTATTTTTTCAATTTTTCTTTTTGTTTCCCTCAGTGACTTTGTAGCAAAGAAATACACAAAACAAATTGGCTTGCAAAGCAAATTGTTATTTGAGTGGGTTTTGTGAAGAAATTATTATATAAACAGACAGGTATAAGCCACATTTCTGTGTGTACAAAGCACCCTAATCATTTGTATTTCAGTTCTACAGTAAGAACGTAAAAACTCAATAATCTTCCTCCTCTTGATATCCACAGCAGCATTTTTCATAATAAGAAAGCCTTATGGAGACACCTTCGGATTATTTAGTTAGATCATTTAGGGCCACCTTCTCATCTTCCAGACATGGAAATGAGTCTAGAAATATTTTGTTCAAAGGGACACAACTAGTAATAAGCAGAACTTGAATACTGTCCTCGTTCCACCCTTCATTATCTCTTAGCTTGACTTCTGTAGTAATCTTCTACAGTAACGGGGTGTCTATATAAAAGGACTGAGTGAGATCTCCAACCTCCAATCTCTCTTCCATATTCCTCACAGAGTGACCCTTCCAAAGCCCACCGATTGCCATGCCATTCTGTGAGTATTCATTGTCTGGAGAACACAGGCCCGAGCCTCGCTACTGGCATTCCATCCACACACCTTTCTACTCTCCACCTAAAATTTGGATTAACTATTCCTCAACTCTATCACATTTCTTTTATGCCTCCATGACTTCACCCATGAGTCTGCATGTATTGTTCTTTTTCACCTCTAATTGAAAAATTCCCAACTATCTTTTTAATATCCAGGAGCTTTCAAGTCAAGTGCTTTACTTTCCTTTTTATGATTAACAGACTGTATGTTTTGTCTTTATGTTTTTGTTAAGCAAGTTTCCTAGAGTTGTGTGACTATCCACAAGACAGTCCACACAGGAAAGAGAATCATGTAACATATGAAAGATTCCAAATTAGAAAGGCTTATTGTTTTTAAATCATATTTGCTTTATTTTTTAAGAATAGAGAGAGGCAAGAGAGCAACTCAAATTCAACATCTTGCCCATCTCATTGATGGCACCTCCATTGAATCAGTTGTACAAACCAAAAATTCTAGGAGTTATCTTTGAGTTTACTTTTTTCATCATTCCCTGTATCTTATCCATCAGTAACTGAAGCAATCACTGCCAGCTCTACCTCCTAATATATCCAGAATTATTCCACAGCTCTTCCTTTCCACCACTTTCCATGGTAGTAGTGGAGGTGACTACAGTAGCTAGTGCAGGTACTGCTGCAGTGGCATCTCAACCCCTCTTGTTTTCCTCTTTTGCCCCATTTAATCCATTTTCCTCATAGCTGCCAAGATATTCTTTTTCAGATATAAAACTGATTATTTCACTGTCCAACTTAAATACTCCCCATGCTACCTATTGTACAGGTAGTCTCTGACTTACGATGGGATTGCATTTGAATGACCGTCTTGTAAGTCGGTTCTGATGTGAGTCAAATACCTAATTTTTAAAAAAAATTTCACTATTAGTGCCTTTTATTATCAGCATCTTTATAAATCTGATCTTTGTTTGTCTTTGGGTTTTGGCATGAGAATGATAACATCAACAAATTACACACTGCAACATTGTATGTAGTACATATACTAACAATAAGATGTACAGAAAAAAATAAACAGTTGTAAGTACAGTTCATGGCAACTCAAATGCATCGTAAGTCAGGGACCACCTGTATTTAGAATAAAGCCAAGAAAAACTACCCAAGTAGCCCCTGCTTACTCATCTGATCTAATATCCCTCTTTCCCTTGCTCACTAAATTCATAATACATATGCACTGGAATTCTTTCTGTTCCTTAAAGAGGTTTAGCTCCTTCCTGGTTCATTGCTTTTGTACTCTTCTACCTGGAAGATTAGTGATCCAGAGCTTTGCATGATTTTTCATTTGGGTCTCAGTTGAGATATTAGCTCTTCGGAGAGGCCATGGAGTAGACTTCCCACCTCCACCAGCTGCCTAATCCTTCAGTCATGTTGCCCTGTTCGTTTGTTTCACAGCATTATCACTGTCTTAAAGTAGCTTACTTATTTCTTTGTTTGCTTTTTCGGGTCTGTTTCCCCACATTTAAATGTGAGAGCAGAAATTTGAAGGGAACTAGAAGTTGCAGGCCAAATAAAGGGAAAACTTTAAAAAAAGAGTCATGGACAGAAAATTATATACTCTTTTCAAAGAGCTTCAATGGAGTTGTAACAAAATAAGCTGTAGTCCTGATTAAAAAATATAGTCATAATGAAACATCACATTTCCATTCTAGGGGAGACAAAGGAGAGCGTTCAGGAGGGATTGCCTCATGAAGAAAGATAGCAGTTAATGCCTTTCTTTCTAAAGCAGAAATGTAGAGTCAACATTTTGATAATAAAACAAACAAAACAAACCAAAAATAACAACTACTAAAAATACCAATAGAGTATTAGGAATACATTAAATATTTTTTGTACCAACAAAAAGAATCAAAGTTGAATCAAGTATGCATTGATTCAGAGAGTATTAAGATGACTTCTATCCCTGCCAAGATATTTTATGGAAATATTGCTTCAATTTTTGCTTGCTATTATTCTTCATGATCAAGCATAGGAATCTAGTCATCTACAAGTACAGAAGCTCCATTGGTTTAGGGGCTCTTCTCCATTGTATCCCTAGCAGCCCCTGAATTAGTGTCTGGCACTTACTTGCTGCTCAGAAATACATTGAATAAGTGAAAGGATGATTTATTTTAGAAGAACTCCTTCAGGCATTTTAAAAAATCAGGCTGGTTAGATGCATTACTATCTTGAATATATAAATTTTCCATGTCTAGGGAAAGGTGTGGAACTGCAAGTTTATTGATTAAAATCATCCACATGGGCCATACCCTACTGACCTTTTTTAAGCACAGAAGTTTCCCAGTCTACTTTAAATGTATCCTTATCATTATAATTCCTTCCTTGAAAGGAGTTTGAGCCCATGGGATCAGTGTACCATCAACCTTCACCAAGTCTATGTTAATGAAGAGTTCATCTTATGTACTTGTCAATTTAGGTATATATAATATGCCAAAGTTTTAAATTAATAACCTATTTTGACTTAAAATGCAGGTAGAGCTGCTGAATAATATGCACTGTAAGTTGCCAAGACAATTCACTGGGGAAAATATATTCATTTTGCCTCCGCCTAGACAAATGGGGCTTGGTATATTTAGCATAACAGCTCAAACCTGTATTTATCCACTACCCTGAGCCTACCCTGAGCTAGTGGCTGATTTTTTTTAGCCTAGGCTGGTTGAATGTATAAGACCAAATACATGAGTCCTTTGGTGTTATTCAAAAAGTCTTGGCTCCTAGATCTTGTATATCAATGGCCAATATTTAATAAGGTCAAATAAAACAAGATAGAAAATAAGCCTTTCCAATAATCCTGCAAAATATCTACATAACATCTGCTATAAATGTTATTCTCTGATGATGTTTGCACAGCGGGCAATATGACTTTAATATTGAGGAAAAAAAGAAAAAACATCTTTAACATCCTAAAACATCATTAGCAGGTCAAGATACAAAGCCCACGACATTTTGACTCTTTAGTACTCAATCTCCTTTGATGAATAAGCTTTAGAAAGCCTTTATAGGAATGTATGCAGAGTCACGCACCAAGCAGATTCTTAATAAATCTTAATTGACAGTTCTTTGACCACATTCTGTTAATGAGTTTTTCTGGTCCCAAGCCTGAGCTGATTAAAACTCACCCTGTATTGGATAAGCGATGCTATCTAACACAGCATAAGCTATTCTGTTAAATAATTTCCAGCACAGCACAGAAATAGCTCCCTATCACCCCAACTCTGTTTCAGATATGATATTGACACATTACCCATTACCTCCCACACATTCTTGCTTATTTACTCTGGTTTCGGTGTCCTAACCAAGCCGTGTGAAGGACTGAGGAAATCCCAGTTGTCTTTGACGTGGCTCAGATGGATTACTGTCTGTATTTCATTCTCCCCGATACCATCTGAATGTCTCGGCATTGGTAGAACCAAGTGTATGTTCACACGGTGCCAGTGGTTATGATCACAGTTTTAAATGTGCAGAACCAGTGCCCATTGGAGTTTCTGAGGAGAGACTTTGACAGAAAAATGATCCCTCCCTGCATCCCCAGGTAACCTATCTATACCTGTCATTACCTGGCATCTATACACAAGTGAAATAATCTCAATTTATATTTGGGCAAAATGCCATCATAACAGATGGACATGAGTATGTGTAACTGGGAAATTATATGTTATAATATGGGGGCTATGAGCATGAGTCTTTTCTAGGAACATCCAAACATCTGCCTGCTCTGAGTTTTTGTGTCTGTTGTTTACTCCATACGCTGTCACAGTGGGAAGGCCTTAGAGGAAAGGCAAAAAGCAGTACTCATGAATTTCATGGAAATTTTTTCATAGGCCATATTGCCTCACCCTGGACAAGAAGAATATACAAGAATTATTGTGAATATCTTTGTTATTATTTTTAAATAGCATTTTTATAACTGTCTTTGGTAGCAATAAAGCAAAATATGTGGACATTATAGGAAAAATTAAATTAAATTCTGATTAATTCTAGAAATGTCTATGCATGATATGCAAGTATAATTTAAGCTTTGATGGATTCACTTAAAGTATGACTATTACTTACTTGAATCTTTTCTGTCTGAAACCAAAAAAGCAGCTCAAACCAATCAGCGTTTTTAAAGCAATTTGACAACTTATCTTGCAAGGCTAACATAGAATAGGAAGACTTGAAATATTGTGGAATAGTTTTAGTATGTGTATGTTTTGTTTACTATAGACGTATCCCAACATGCAAACTAAACCCGTTGCCATCGAGTTGATTCCGTCTCGTACTACCCTCTAAGACAGAGTAGAACTGCCCCAGAGGGTTTCCAAGGAGAAGCTGATGGATTCAAATTCCAGCTTTTTGGTTAGCGGCCGAATTCTTAACCACTGTGCCACCAGGGTTCCTATCCCAACATAGTAAAGCATTATTTGATGTGTGGAATTTCAGTAGTTTGGAATTCTGTATAAAATAATGCTAAGATTTATCCATAGGTATAATTTTATTTTTCTCAACAAACAGAATTGTTTTTGTAATATGGGGAAACCTGTTGCCATCAAGTTGATTCCAACTCATCAGGTCCATATAGGACAGAGTAGAACTGCCCCATAGAGTTTCCAAGGAGCTGCTGGTGGATTCAGACTGCTGACTTCGGTTAGCAGCCAAGCTCTTAACCACTATGCCACCAAGGCTCCATAATAAGGACTATAATATGGGTAGTCCTTATTTTTAAATTTTTGGAATATTCTGAAGTGTTGCATATGAACTAAAAACACACATTAAGTCATCCTTTCTTATTTATTTTAAATGACCAGAAATTAATTTTCTCCAGTTTTATTCAGTTAGAATTGTTATAACTTTACCTTTCTTTGTAGCTTACGTACTTTTTCACATATTTAACTGTTTATATGCCTATCTCTTAAGGCTATTTTGATACTAGAGTAATAATATAATACTAGATAATATGATATAAATGCAATTTTTTATCATTACAATTTATAAACTTATTTACTTTTTAATAAATATCCATTTTAATCAAATTGAGTATAAAAAGTTATAAATGCTATGAAACTATGAACATGCCTTTAGATGTATAGTTATATGACTCCAGAGTCTTCAAACTCAATACTACTCAAGTGAACTAATATTTCATATGTGATATATTTTTGATAAGACAAAATTTTCAAGTTATGCCTGGAATATTTAATTTACTTGTATCTTTAAAATTTTATGTAACTGAAGCATCAGCAACACATGCAACAATGAACTAGTCAACAAGATATTCTGGTTTCCCTAGGCTCATATACTAGTGAAGAAAGATTAATTCAAAGTTAGGACTGTGCTTAATGAAGGAGTAGAAGTAAGCACTATACTAAAATTGACAGACTTTGGGGGTTAGAAAATTATATTTATGTTGTAACAAACCATACACAGGATACATTTAGTCCAGAAAATGTTTAAGGCTTCACTATCCCTCCATGTGAGTATATTTTTTAATTATCTTGTAACATTAAATGCCTCATTACTATCAATACAGTGGCACATGTACTTAGGTTGGGGAGCGTCTAATTAGAAAAACCTCATTTTTTAAAGACCTGGTTATTTAACATTTAATGGTACAAATGTTGCAATAAATAAGTGAACTATTTTCTGATTATCTTCAATTATATACATTTTCATTAAAATATGAATAGAAAATTTCAGTCACTGTACCCTGTTGTATTATTCTCTTACACAATCTCTGTCCTTCAGTTATTACAATTATATGCAGATGAGACACAAATTTACTGCTCCTCAAACCCAAATCTGAATTTCTAAGATACCCCTTAAAGTCCCTCTGACATTTTAACATAAGATCAAGACCAACTATAAATTCTCCATACCCGAACCTTTTTTTTTGCTCGGTTTCTTCCTTTCTCTGGTTAATGATGTCATACCCCTAGTAATTTCTGCACCTAAAAACCTCTTTTGTTCCTACTATTGCAATCATACCATAGACTTCCCACTAGAGCACTCTTAAACTTCTTGTGGTTGCCCATAGTCTATCTCTCAATGGCACACACACTCCTTACACACATAAACACACTAGTCTTTTCATTGTTGCCACAATTCCTCTGAGCTAAGCAAATTGTTCTAATCTCTGGCCCTAAATATAGTTTAGGCTTACCCATCTCTATGACTTTTTCATGTTTTCTTATTAATTTGTTTTGTATGAGGTGTTGTCTCACTTCTGAGCTATATTCTACCAATACCGTTTATTTGTCTTTGAGTCACTGTGAGCACCCAGCACAACAGTTTCATCCATGTAGATGTATAACTATAAATATATTTTAGATTAGCTGAATGGATGATACTGTTGGTATTATGCATTGATTTTTTCATCATTATCTATTATAATTTAACCTTTTGAACATTTATTCTGAATTTTAAGGAACAACAGATTTTGTCTATTAAATTGATATGAACTAGAGTTGGACAAGATATAATTTATTTTCTTAAAAAATATTGATTACTACCCTTTTTGGTAATCAGTAATCATGTCATGTTTAACCTACCTATAACCATTTTTAACTGAAAAAATGGCAAGTAGTACAATTTAATCAGTGTATATAAACCAGTTAAACCATTGCCCTTGAATTGATTCCAGCTCATAGCGATACGATAAGGCAAGAGTAGAACTGCCCATAGGGTTTCCAAGGCTGTAACCTTTATGGAAGCAGAATGCCACATCTTTCTCCCGCAGGGCAGCCGGTGAGTTCAAACCACCAACCTTTCAATTAGCTGAGGCTTAACTACTTTGCCACCAGGGCTCCTTGATCAGTAAGTAGGTGCATTGAAAGGCGTAGGCTCCACCAGCGTTAGCATCAATGGATTTAACAAAGCTCTCAGCTTCGTGATCTTAAGAACTTCATCTGTCAGCACTCTGTGTGTAAATCTGGTCTTCCAAGAAGCAGGCCAAAATGGCATTAAACATGTAAGGATTTTACTAGTGGAAATGCTTTTGTGATGAAAAATAGGGAGGGAGACAGGGAAGGTTGGAGAGCCCTCACACAGCAATGTAAGTCTGGCCCCAAGGAAAGAAAGTGGAGCATCCTAGACAGCCCTGGTGCAGTTAAAGGAAGATTCAGCAAGGCTGTTGGGGGGCACTTGAGGCATGTCAGAGGAGTTGTGTGTCTCTGAGGAATGGGCCTACAGTAGCACCTCAACCCTACTTGGTGATTGGCTTGGGGCAGCCCTTAGGTAATGTGGTGTCAGAAGCAATAGGGAAACAATGGATTTCCGAGCACAGCAAGTGGAATTCTTGAACAATTACACCTGTAGTTGGAGGTCTACCTTCTCTTGGCCACATTTTTTAGAACAGAGTGTCTCTAACTATGTTTATAAGAAACTTAGTTATATGTCAACAGCAGTTGTTTTGCTTAAATTAAGAATTAACCTAACTTGCAGTTTCAAATATTCATGCTAATGTGATTAACAGATGCTCTCCTTGTTGGCAGATTCTTATGTAGGAAGCTGAATTGCAATCTGCAGTTGGATTGGTGAGCTTGCACTCTGAACAAAGAGATTTCAGTTGACAATGTTGTTGTTGTTGTTAGGTGCCATCAAGTCGGTTTCAACTCATAGCGACCCTATGTACAATAGAATGCAACACTTCCTGGTCCTGTGCCATTCTCACAATCATTGTTATGCTTGAGCCCATTGTTGCAGCCACTGTGTCAATCCATCTTGCTGAGGGTCTTCCTCTTTTTTGCTGACCCTCTACTTTACCAAGCATGATGTCCTTCTCCAGTAGACAATGCAAACCATTAATGACACTATGCTGTGACATCCCATTATCTCCACCTACATACTAAGGCTACACGTGCCCCAAGAAGCATATAAGTCACATCTGAGCCAGAGCACCCTCTCCCTGGACAGGGCTAGAGATAGTATTCTTCTCTGACTCTGGTCTATTGCATTCCTTTTGGACAAAATCCCTTCTATATTATTTAGCTTTTGCACAAAACGAAACATCTTAATACTTGGTAGCTTAAAGCACCGACTTATAATTTTTGTCTCCGGTTTTGAGGTTGACTAGATGATTCTTCTGGCCTTTACCAGCTTGACTGGGGCTGGATGGCCTAGGACGGCCTAGGATGGCCTCACTCATATGCCTGGGAACACAGATGGTATGGCCTGGAAACGTAGGATGAGTGGAGCCTCTCTCCACATGGTCTCTCATCCTGTGGGAGGCTAGCTGGAGCATCTTCACATGGTGGCATAAGGGTTTCCTGTGGCAAGAAAGGGCAAGTCTCAATGAGCAAGCAGTTTTTAAGTCTTTGCTTTTATCACATTTGTTGTCCTCTTGGCTAAGGCAAATCACACGGTCAAGCCCAGAGTCAGTGTGTTATGGCCCATCCAAGGGCATGCAGATAGGTAAACCTGAACAAATTGAGAATCATTTCTACCACATCATCCAATTAGTACATTCTCCACCCTTCTCCTCCTTCTCCTTCTCCTGCTCCTTCTAATTTTACTTCTTTTTTAAAAATAATTATATGGTGAATAAGGCCACATCCATGCTTTACGTTTTCTGATTCTGGCATGAAAAATATTAAAACGATAAGGTAACCAAAAAAAAAAAAGAACCCACGGCCATCGAGTTGACTCCAACTCATAGTGACCCTGTAGGACAAAGTAGAACTGCCCCATAGAGTTTCCAAGGCTGTAATTTTTACAGAACAGACAACCACATCTTTCTCCCTCGGAGTGGCTGGTGGGTTCGAACTACAGATCTTTTGGTTAGCAGCCGAGAACTTAACATCTGCACTACCAGGGCTCCTTATATGATGAAGTACATTTTTTAAAACCATTTACCATCAAGTCAACTCTGGCTCGTGGACCCCATGTGTGTCATAATGGAACTGTGTTCCATAGGGTTTTCAATGGCTAATTTTTCAGTAGATTGCTAGGCCTTTCTTCCAGGCATCTCTGGGAGGACTTGAACCGCCAGTTTTCAGTTAGCAGCTGAATACATTAACCATTCGCATGACACAGGGACTCTATTTTTACATATATTCAATTTCGTCTACAATTTGTTGATTCTTAGTTCAGCTCTCAGATGTTGCCAATAATAACCATCTTGTTCTTTCTACAAATCATAAGGACCCAGAGTGTCAACAGGTTTTCCTCAGGTCAGAAGCTGCAAAGATCCCCTTTCAAATTGGTGCTATTACATGGGAAAATTATGGGACCGAGTTTTCATTTTGATGCTGGCTGGTCAGTTCATACAAAGGTAGAAATTCACCATATGCCTGATCTTAATAAATAATAGATATGTTTATTCTTTAGTTGTTGCTTGAATGTAAAAATTAGATGGTAGAAATTGAATAATTTTTGACTTGTTAGAAACTGCAGTTTTCTACTATATGGCTTTTCTGTCAGCCAACTGTATTGAACCTATTGTCACTGTAATCAGTAATCAGGTGCTGAAGAGGATAAACATGAAAGCAACATGTTAAAAAATAAGAAAATAAACGCTTTGGAGAGGCTTGTACTTTTGCTTGTAATCCAGGCAGTTTCTGGAACATAAAGTGAAGCTGTGTGTTAGAAATCAAAGTAGGCTGAAAGCATCCCTGCCATTTCCTAGACAGAGATGTGTGGGTGAGTGTTTACAGTCTTTGATTGATTATTACTATAGCATCCGTATGCAGAGCTAAACTAGCATCATTTGGAGCAGATGATACATTTGTTTTGGGGGTCCTCGGCTATGCCTCAAACGCCATTTCTGTTGACCTGCCCTCTGCAACTATCTCTAGCCTCAACTCCTAGACCTCTCTTTGCCTACTTCTTTCCCTAGTCTACTCATTTCTCAGCTTAAATATCACATTCTTAGGGAAGCTTTCCTAGATCCATAGAACATGTTAAGTTCCCTTTAAACATTCATTTCAAACCCTGACCCTGTGAAGTACTTATCCTATCATGAAATGAACAAATCTGTCTTGGAAGAAGTACAACCAGAATGCTCCTTAGAAGCAAGGATGGCAAGACTACATCTCACATACTTTGGACTTGTTGTCAGGAGGTATCACTCCCTGGAGAAGGACATCTTGCTTGGTAAAGTAGAAGGTCAGCAAAAAAGAGGAAGACCCTCAACGAGATGTATTGACACAGTGGCTGCAACAATGGGCTCAAGCATAACAACGATTGTGAGGATGGCGAAGGACCGGGCAGTGTTTTGTTCTGTTGTACACAGGGTCGCTATGAGTGGGAACCAACTTGATGGCACCTAACAACAACAACAAGGTTTATCATAATTTATATGAAAATACGTTTTCAATCATTACAAAAGAACCAATTCTTTTAGGCTTTAAATTATAACCAGTTCAGTCTGCTTCACAATAGCCAGAAAGAAAGGTTCAGATCCATGAGGGCAAGCATTGGGTCTTTTTTGTTTTTTATGGTATTCCTAAAACCTGGCACAATCTTTAGGCAATAATGAGTACTAAATGAATGAATGAATGGATTCAGTCACTCTATTGTCCAGAAATATTTAATTATATAACAGATTGCAGTGATTTCTCTGGTAATGGGAATCTTCTTGGCTTTTCTATATATTCAAATTAATATTCATAATCACCAGAGTTACCACAGGATACAGTGTGTAGGGTCTGTATGACAGATGATCACTGTGCTTGGTATAACTAACTTTATAACAAAATTGAGTATATTGTAGTGGTGATTTCATGGTGCCCAAATCAACTGATTAATTTCACTTAAACATATATTTAGAAAAAATAATCAGATCAGCCATCTGGCAAAAATAATTACTTGATTTTGTACTAATCAACCAGATGTGTGTTTGTAGGCGTGTGTGTGGGTGTGTGTATGCATGTGTGCCCCTGTGTGTGCTAGTAAAAGAAATAGCCGATAAAGCTGGTGCTTCGTTTTTGAAGGTAGTGTTTAACTTTAGTGATGAAATCCACTCGTTGGTCCTATTAAAGTGGCTGACGTATTTCCACACTGATGATGGTTAAAGACAGTCCCCTTAACTTTGAATCTCTGGTTGTTACTGTGAAAGTTGCCCTCCACTCTAGCTATTACTTTCCGTAAGCACAACGCTAGTACACACAGAAGATTCCGTGTTTTCGTCTGTTGCCCATCAGGTTATTTGTTTGTGTTCACAGCTTCCCGGTTGTCTGAAGCTGTGCCGTATCATTTGCACTTCATTATTGTTTTCACAGGAGCTCAGTATCTGCCTGGGCCTCGAGAGTGCTCCGTTTCAGTTTATGCATCAGGAGCTGTTTAGGCTTCATGCAGTCATTGATAATCTACACATATTCATCTCAGTGAAGTCCTTTTTCAGTGACCCTCATTTACAATCATAACCTTGGTATATTCCAAGCTCTTGTTCCTTATTGCTATCTTCTCCTTTCTGGCTACCACATCAAGTGATATCCCAAAGCATCTAATCTGATTCCTGCTGAGTACTTCACTGATGAAAGGAGCAACTTCAATTTCTTGACATAAAAATAGATATTCAGAGTATATACAGTTTTACACCATTTGAGATTTTTGTGTGCCAGACTCCAGAAAATAAGTGAAAATATTTCTTTCTTATTTGTGTTTTTTTCAACTCCAAGAACCCCATGCTCTGTTTGAACTCACTGGGTCTTATTTTTTCTTCTAGGATTACAATGATGAAATTCGTCAGGAACAACTACGTGAATTATCTTACTTAAATGGCTCAGAGGACTCTGGTCGCGGCAGAGGTATTAGAGGCAGAGGGATCAGAATAGCTCCCACGGCTCCTTCAAGGTACATTAGTTGTTACTCTAAATTAACAGCAATGATGACCAGTCTTTGTGTGTTATTCTCGGTCAGGATCATAGCTAGGAATAAAGAATAACATCAGCAACAATCACCACAATTAATAAAAAAAAAACATTGAATGCTTAGACAGCATGTGGAAGCTTCACATATATTAACTCATTTAATTCTTACAACACCCCTAGGAGTTAAGTCTAGTTTACAAGTGAGACATCAAGGTGCAGAAAGGTGTAGGGAATTTGCTTAAGGTCACACAGGGTGTCAGACTACAAAATTCTGGCTTCCCAGTTTGACCCCTTAGCAACTACCCTAAAAAATAACAGCAGGGGACCTGGGACTTACTACTTGTTGGTTCTATACCCAGGACTAGATCACACAGATGATATAATCTTTTGCCTCATTGAACCAGGATGACCTTGCAAAAAGCTATAAATTTTGTCTGTGCCTTAAGTGACCCTTAAATTCTTATTAGATAGGTGATAGAGAAAAAGAGAGAGAGAGATAATATATATGCTAGCATTCAGAAAACTAGAAGCACACTTCTTTCATGGCTGATGGTAAAGATATTTAAATTTCAGATATATTTGACATTGAAATGTCATTGGTGATGAATCTGGTAAGCACAGATTTGATTTTGTTCACTTTGCAAAGAAATTTTAATCTTTCTGTATCGAAATTGTTTTGTAGGTTTCCAAACTTGTCAGGTTTTCAACAGAAATCATGGTTTGCATAAAGGTAGAGTAAAAAATACTTATAACCTTCACCACCGACTACGTGATTCAGTCATCCTCTTCACCCAATTTCAGTTGGCCTTTAAATCTTTAAAGGACATAGATCTAGGATATTATTTCATATATCATGTAGAAATTGTTAGGTCATGCTCAGATACTTTTCAGATTCAATTTTATTTTTAAATTATATCCCAAATATTTTCAACCACCACTGTCAAAATATCACTATTTTAAACATTAAATCATAACCACCACAAAAAGTTTCACACTTGTCAGAATAAATAGTTAAGAATGAGAAGTTTTCAAATGAATTATCAAGAAAGTAACTACCTAAAGGTAGAATATGGCAATCCTAGAAATTAGATTTGACCAAAGGAAAAACTTCTGAAAATATTCTAGATTTTATTTTTATATTTTATCTTTAAAAATATGAGATAAAACTTTCTGATGCTTTATTAAGGGTCAATTGTTTATTGCTAAGAATTAATGTGACATAACACAGCCCTTTTTTATGGCCATACTTTTTTATGAAATCAATCTTTTATGAAATATTGCACATTTCTAACATCATTATGATCAGTTGTGGGATGATATCATTGCAGGTAATCTTAAATGGATTAAATCATATAGGTTAAATAATATGAAATTGCCAGTTTTATAGTACAAAAAAGGGCCAATTTTGGTGTAACCTAATTGTATGCCAGTATTTAGGATGCCTGCAGAGGGGATGAGTTTCTTCTATTCTATATTCCTTGGAATTTGTACCAGTTCTTTTCTAATAATGCATTTAGCTACATTGAGTCTGTAAAATCATTGTACTAGTAGATTTTGCTTGGTTATTGACGTTCTGTAATGTAATATTGCATTTGCCATATTTGAATCGACCATATAAAATTTAAGTAAAGATTTTATTTAAATATTTAAAAGAAAAAATTGATCAAAAGCTTTTGGTTTTAATATCCCATACAGAATACAGATAGGAAACTGCACATGTAGTAAAAAGAAAGGAAAATTAATGCTGAAAATCAAATCTCACTTCTATGCTGTATTGATATCATTAATGGCATTAACATTAATGGGAAGTAAATGGAGCAGAACACTGTTCTTTTCTATTTCAAACAACATGATGAAATGTTTCTACTATTAAAAAGGAATAAGGAAATAGCTTCACAAAACAGAAAATCATATTGATCAGAAAGCTCTTGAAAACATGAGTTAATGGATACTAATTTGTACATAAAATTTATAAAACAGAAATTTATTTCATTATTCAATTACACTTATTCAGAAAGAATGGTCTCTGGACCATTTTAAACCCTCTATAATAACTTGTTGAAAAAATATTGAATTAAAGGAATTTAAATTCCAATCAATATATCTCTGATAACTATCTAATCCCAATTATAATGCATACCAGAGAACAAAACATTAAATCTATGCATCATAATAATTTATATGACATAACTGAATAATTAAAACACATGCAATATCTAACATATGTCATACTACATATACATTGCAGTGAGAGGAAGTGGTGGGAAGTAAAACATTAGGGGCAAATTTTGATAGTTTTTTTTACTACAATAAGAACTAATGCATAGAACTAATGGAGTTTTTTAAAGATAGAGGTAATCATATTTAATTCTAAGAAAAGCTACTAAATCATCTCTGTGGGAGACAGAAAAGAATTAGAGCAACAGAGTGATAAAGCCAGAGAAACAGAGAGAGACTTGACTCATGGCAGGAAAGACATGAAAAGTCAAGTCCATTACCCAAGATAAACACAGAACACTTGGTCTAGCTAAAGAGTGTAGAGAGTTAGGGACAGATTAGAGATTGGAATTTATAGGAATTAGTGCCCAATTAGATATTGGAGAAAGAAGAGTGAACCAAGAAAAAGACAACTCTCTGGTGTCTAGCCTGGTAAGGAATTGATGATGCCATCAGCTATGATTAGATAAATATCAATTTAAATGAAGAATATAATTTTTCCTATAATTAATTCTAGCTCCGTAGATTACCAGTGTGAACTTGGGCAGGTGACTTGTACTTTCTGGGCCTTGTTTTCTCAACCTTTAAAATAGCTTGGAATTGCCTACACGTCATATTGTCCAGATTTTTAAGTTAGATGATATATATAAGCAGTGGTTCCCAAACTTTCACATTGGACTCCCCGGGGCTTCAAAAACTAGTGATGCCTCTATCCCTCTTCCAGAGATCGTGACTTAATTGGTCTAAAGTGTAGCCAAAAAGTCGGTGGTTCGAACCCACCAGTCACTCCCAGGAGAAAGATGTGGTAGTCTAGTTCTGTAAAGATTACAGCCTTGGAAACCCTATGAGGCAGTTCTTGTCTGTCCCAAAGCATTGCTATGAGTGGAAATTAACTCGACAGCAATGATTTTTTGTTTTTGTTTCATTTTGGTTTTGGTGTTTTAGAATGTGGCCTGGGCTTTGACATTTTTAAAAGATTCTCAGGTGACCCTAAGGTGTAGACAACCTAGGGAACTTTGGTATAAGACCCATAATCCAGGACATGGCCTGTGCTAGAAAGCAAACAGATAATGGCCATCATTAAAGGTAGGGACCTCAGTGTGCAACCATGAAAGAAAGGAAAAGAATAGAGGACAGAAATTGGGGAAATCCTCATTCCAAAGTGGACAAATGAATAGAAGCCAAGGAAGGGGGCTGAGGAGAGGGAAAGAGGAAGGACGAAAGGTGAGGAAAAGTCCTAAAACTCCAATGAAGATATCTTCCAGACGTATAACAGAAAAGGTGCAGTCGAATGTTGTTGTCAGGCCATCGAGCTGATTTTAACTCATAGCGACCCCATGGGACAGAGTAGAACTGCCTCCTGGGGTTTTCTAGGCTGTAATCCTTATGAGAGGAGTCCTAGTCGTGCAGTGGTCAAGCACTTGGCTGGTAACCAAAACGTCAGTGCTTCGAACCCACCAGCCGCTCTGTGGGAGAAAGATGTGGCAATCCGCTTCCATAGAGATCACAGCCTTGGAAACCCTAGGGGCAGTTCTATTCTGTCCTATATAGCTATAAATCAGAATCAACTCGATGGTAATGGGTTTTAGCTTATTCTTTACCGGAGCAGATCACCAGGCCTTTCTCCCATGGAGACGCTGAGTGGGTTTGAACCACCAATTTTTCAGTTAGCAGCTGAGCACTTAACCATTGCACGACCAGGGCTCCTTGCAGGCAAGTAAGGACCATAAAAGAAACCATTGGATTTGGAACTCGGTAGGCTACTGGTGATCTCAGCAAGAGTATTTTTGACAGAGGGGCGAAGGCCCTCAATCACATTCAGATGAAGAATGAGCAAGAGGTGAATACTCTTTTAAGAAATCAGGAAAACAGAGGAAAGAGTGTTGTGGTAGATTTGGGCAGGGACAGTACCCTAAATAGATGTAGTTAACCTTGAGTTGAATGGAGGAAAGTGTAATGGAGTGAAAATTCCAGGGAAAGGATATAGCACATCAGAAGTAATGAGTTAGGTTCAGGAGACAGATTTACGGGGGCTGTGTCTGGGTGTCAGCTGATGAAGGGACAGGATGAGAAATTAGATTTGATGTGAGAATTATATCATTTTAGAGCAGAAGAATTCTGCAAGATTTATAAATCTGCTTTTACTGTTTAGGAAAAAGAAACAAACTTTAAGCCTGCTTCAGGCCTAGGGAATTATAATACTTACCCATGATTATTCGTTGGTATAACCAGAACTTGTGATAACCTGAATAGTTTAAAGTAGGGTGACCTTATAATTTATTATCCATGCATGGACATTTTTGAGATTGCTAATATAATAAATCAAAGAGGAAGCTAGGAGAACAGTTGTAAACCGGAACTATCCTGAGCAAACCTGGACATACGTTCACTCTACTTATGAGCAGACAGATAGACACTTGGACACCCAGGGTAAAATTGGCCTTTACATCTTTTTTTTTTTTCCCCACAGATATGTTTTTATACTATTGTAATAGTATAGAGTATTGTATTTCTAACCGTGTTGTACTTGAAGCAGGCACTGGGCCTTCGGGATCTTTTGTATTTCACCTTCTCCCAACCTAGAAGAGCATCTGTATACATTAGACTCACAATAAGTACACACTGAACAAGTCTCTGAAATTTCTCTATTCATCAGCTCCATAATCTATTTAAAACTTTTAAAAGCTTTACCATCATTCTTACTGTTCACTCAAAAAAGCTCATTTTCTGCAAGCAATAAGGAATCAGCTGACTGCTATTCATAGCAGAAAGTATAACCTACATCCTCCATATGTGGGTACAGCCAAGAAGTGTGATTGTTGACATCCCAATGATCATCATTTTCTCCCAAAGCTTTAGTGTTCCTGCTGAAAGCAGTGCTTTCCAGAAGCCAACCTTTCAGACATAATAAAAAGTGAAATAACTGTGCCAGTGCCCACAGACTTCAGACAAATACTCAACCTTTCTAAAGGCCACAGAATACCATAAAAGTTGGCTGCAACCATTTGATCTTATGCTTTCAGTGCAAGTACTTTTGTGTGAAGCACTGCAGTACAGAGTATTCAGTCTATTCTTTTTATTGCAGAGTATTAATATATTCCACTAGAGCCATAGTTAACATAGGAAAATATATTATATTGGGTACAGTGCCAGCTCATGGGGTTACATGCATGACAAATCAGTGACAGTGAGCTGTGATTTCAAGTGACCTCAAGCTTAAGCCACAATAATAAACAGAATGAAATCACTATGGTTAGAGTTCCACATTTTATTAAACTGCAGACAGATCATTTTTTGGTAAATGACAACATCGCACATCACTGTCAATAACCCCCAGCATTGAGGAGACAAGACATATAACAGCTTAGTTTCGTAGATCGTCCAATGAGTCATGTTATCAGATGATCTGGATTTTCTTGGCAAATCTGGAGTATCATCGCAGTGTTTATTTATTTACTTTTTGCATTGGTTTTTAGTTATATAAATGAAAATATCAAAATAGTTTACATGATTTTCATGAAAACTAAATCATAGTCAGTATTTATAAATTTTATTCAGCTGTGGAGGACAGAACACTTTACATTCTAAATAATCTCACATAAATACAAACATGCATAAATAAATTTAGATTCCTTCCTACTGTATATAAGATGAGAGCTTTATCTATTATAGTCCCTTTTCTGTCCTCACTTGTTTTTCATGTGTATATGACCTGTCTCTCCTAGGGGTCGTGGGGGTGCCATTCCTCCTCCCCCACCACCTGGAAGAGGCGTCCTCACCCCTCGAGGGACCACTGTGACCCGTGGAGCTCTTCCAGTGCCCCCTGTAGCAAGAGGCGTCCCTACCCCAAGAGCGCGGGGGGCACCAACAGTGCCAGGTTACAGGGCACCTCCTCCTCCGGCCCATGAGGCTTATGAAGAATATGTAAGTACCCTCGAGAAATCAGTCCTTAGAGTTACACCGACTGGTTAACAAGCTAAATCTCAAAGATATTTATATACCGTGAACATAGGAGAAAATATTACAAAGAAAAACAAATGCAACAGGACTTAAAGCAGTGCATTTAAATTGAAGCATTTTGAAAAAACCTGTCATTTTGTAGGTGTCGTTGTTGTTAGCACCAGTGAAATGCCTTACATTTAAGAATAAAACTATATCGAGATTTTCTTCAGAAGACATGATTAGATTTCAAAATAAATAATTATGAACATAATGTAATTCAGAAGATTCTCCTAGGACATGCTAAAGACTAGCATAAAATTCACTCAGAAATATTTGATAAATATAATGTGATTATATTGCAAACTCCGACAATGATGGGAGGCCATGTGGCTGTTCTTTCATTTAAATATCCTTACTTTCTCTTTCACTATTGAAAGATCTGGGATTGACAGATATGAAGTTCTCTCTCTCTCTCTCTCTCTCTCTGTATATATATAGGAGTCCTGGTTTTGCAGTAGTTAAGAGCTCAGCTGCTAAGCAAAAGGTCAGCAGTTCAAATACAACAGCTGCTCCTTGGAAACACTATGGGGCAGTTCTACTCTGTCCTATAAGGTCGCTATGAGTCAGAATTGACTCGACAGCAATGGGTTTGGTTTTGTAGGTTATATATATGTATAGTTATTTATTATATTGTATATACGTAATCACATAAGAAATGCAGTTTCTTTCCGCATCACCCCTCCCTTCTCACCCACTAAACCTCTTGGGTGTCTTGTACTTCTGAGCAGCCTTTGATCTTTCATTTAGGTTGTCACCATTCCACTGACCATGTTAAGAGTCCATATGTCCATTTCCCCTACTAGACTGTGGAGCCTGTAAAAAGAGACGGTTTATATTCACTTGTGTAACCATAGGATATCCTCGGTAAATGTTTGTTAAATTAAGTTGATGCAAGGCAGATCATCCTCCTATGAAACAGATTCATTGTTCCATTAATCTCTCCACCCCACCTATCCCCTACTCTAGGTGTTTGTTTCATTAAACCATCCACAAACTTGCTATCCTCTTAAATGTTCTCTGTGAATTATTACTCATTACAATATAAGCTCTTCAAGGACATATACAACCATGTGCTGGACACTCAAAACAAATAAAAGTTTTATGGACCGGTTGCCTTAATAACCAGGCAAAACTTAATCTTAAGATAAAATAAAAGTAGTTGATAGGTATCACTAAAAATATATAATGCTTAGAATATGTTAGTTTTTAGAAAAAAAATTTGTTAGTAGCCATTGAGCCAGCTCTTATTCATGGCGACCTTATGTATAACAGACTGATACATTGTCCTGTGCCTTCTTCATGATCACTGGTATGTTTGAGTTCATTGTTGCAGCTATTGTGTCAATCTATCTCATTAAGGGAGAAATCAGCACCAACAAACCAAACCTGTTGCTGTCAAGTCAATTCCAGCTCATAGAAAACCTACAGGACAGAGTAGACCTGCCTTTATGGGGTTTCCAAAGCTGTAAATCTTTACAGAAGCAGACTGCCACATCTTTCTCCTGTGGAGCAGCTGGTGGGTTTGAACCACCAACCTTTTTGTTAGCAGCCAAGTGCTTAATCACTGGGCCACCAGGGCTCCTTATAAGGGAAAAATATTTTTATTTAAATGTGAAACATTGACTAAAGTCTGCAAGAATGAAGCAAAATTATGAAGTGTAGAAATCCACTTCCACTGGAAAAGGTAAAACATATGCCTCTGAAGTATCTATTATATATCATTAAGGTATTCATATTTAAAATCTTAGAAAATCTGAAATTTGCCAAGTCAGGAGCAAAAAAAACATATGTTATCCTGTAAACAAGCCTACAAGCCAGGGAACATAGGACCCAGCCCTGGTTCTACCATCATTTCCTGGATGACTTCGGGAAAATTATTTTAAATCTTTGTTACCTGAGATATAATGGGTGAAAAATAAGTATTTGTTGAAAGAATGAATGAAAAATTCACAACAAGGATGATAGGATCTTTTTTTTTTTTTTAAATCTCTGAGAAAACTTCTAGCTTCACAATCTTTATGTGTGCATTGTCACTATGGGGTTTTCTGACTTTCTAAGAGAGGTTTAAGCATTCAGATAATTTTAAAAAATTGAACAAGGAAAAAAATTTCAGAATTGTGTCAACATTTCTTTGTATCAAAGAATTTATACAGCATTATGAAAGAGAAGAGTGTACAAGACAGAATTGTAGCCCCTCACGTGCATTCCAATTCATAGCAAATAAATCACTGGAATACAGGGCAAATAAGAGTAGGAGCTAAAGAAGCATAAAGAGTTTATAAGAACATGAATTAAAGGGTTATATTCTGAATGGGTAAATCTAGAAAGGGGGTGGTTCTTAGAGAAAGTAGAAGAAAATATTTAAAACCATGTGTCTTAGTCAGGGTTCTCTAGAGAAACAGAACCAGTAAGATAGATATAGATAGATGATGGATGAATACATGATGGATAGACAGCCCAATAGACAGACAGACAGACAGATAATTTACCTTAAAGAATTGGCTCATGAGATTGTGGGGAGGCTGGCAAATCCAAAATCCGTAGATCAGACTACAAGCTGGAGATTCCTTTAGTCTGTGTTCCAAAATCCATAGGTCAGACGGCAAGAAGAGTAAAGAGTGAGGGAGTTCTGGCAAAATGTCTGTTTATAGTCTGGAGGCAAAACACACCCTAAGGAAACCTCCCTTTTTGCTCTTAAGGCCTTCAACTGATTGGATGAGGCCAACCTACATTATGGTAGGTAAGTTGGCTTTACTTAAATTAAGGCCAACTGATTCTATCCCATGTAACTACCATCTTTTTCTCAAATAATGCACTCACATAAATAATGTGGCCACACATGTAATGCACATAGCACAGCTAGGACAATAATATGCAAGGGGATTGTGCTGTTGGCAAAAAATGTATAACGTGCACATTATTTGTGTAAAAGTAGGATATTTCATAACAGAATGTAGACTAGTGTTTGACCAAATGACTGGACACCATAGCCTACCCAAATTGACACATAAAATAAGCCATCACACCATGTAAACTGAAATTTTTACTTAGATTTTGAAGTATCTAATCTCCTTTATTCATTCACTCAGTCATTTACTGAGCCTCTAACCCATCTCAGGCACTGTGCTGAAGGTCCTGGGGATATTGCTCTGAACAAACAGACCAAATAGTTCCTTCCACAAAGCTTAAACTTTAGTGAGAGGAGTCAGAAAACAACAACCAAAAAAAGTATATAGATAAATGAATTAAGTGATGTCAAGTAGAGGTAAGTGCTCTGGAGAGAAATGGAGGGAGGGCACTGCTGGAAAATGAGCAGTTGGGGAAAAACTTTTTGAAGCTGACACGTTTTAACAAAGACCTGAATAACATGAGGGACTAAGCCAAGGACTATGGATGTAAAGAGCATTTCTGGTAGAGGAAACGTCAAGTGCGGTGCCCTGAAGTGGAACGTGCTTGAAATATTTGGGTACAGTGAGGAGGATACTAAACCTGGAGCAGAATGTGTGAGCGGGGGCCAGTCGATAAGGTCAGAGGGATAGACAGGCCAATTCGTGTTGCTGTTGGAGGATTCTGAGCAGTGGAGTGGCACGATCAGATTTGTGTTTTAAAATGTTCACTCTGCCTATTTCATGGAGAATGGAATAAGAGAGGCAGACTCAAGCATGCGTACAGGGAAATCACTGAGTAACTCATTGCAGTACCCCCAGAACATAATGGTGACTTGGAGGGGATGAGAAGGTCAGATTCTCATAAAGGGAGAAGATATGTCTATAAGGATTTGATGATGGAATAGGTGTGGAATGTGTGAGAAAGAGCAGTGAAGGGTAATTTCAGTGAAGGATAATTTTTGATCAAACAACTGGGTAAATTTGCGACATCCTTTATTGAAATGAGGACTACCACAGGGGGAATTGAAAGTTCAGTTTGAGATCCTATTGAAGGTGTTAGACCTCCAGGCACATATGTTTTGCAGCTGGCTGTACAGGATGTGGACTTTGTAAGAGACTGAAGCATCCCCAGGTTTGAATTCCAGCTCTGTCACTAGCTGTGTAACTTTATGAACACTTTGAGGCTTGGATTTTTCTGTTGTATAATGATGGTAACAATTTCAGCCTTACAAGATGATATTGAAGATTAGAAATAAATATGCATAAGCACTTACAACAGAAGCATGCATAAATACCTAGAACATTGTAGGCATTACATAAA
The DNA here is from genome assembly GCF_000243295.1 of Trichechus manatus latirostris. Lineage (NCBI taxonomy): Eukaryota > Metazoa > Chordata > Mammalia > Sirenia > Trichechidae > Trichechus > Trichechus manatus. The sequence goes on along the minus strand of NW_004444108.1, from coordinate 5,582,100 downwards.
AGATAGCTATTACATGAAATTGATCATATAGATTTCTTTAATTTCTGCCCAGAAGAAACTATAAATCCTTTGAAGTTACGGATGTTTTTGCCTACTTTTGTGAATTAATTAGGCGTTAACTGATTGCAAGTAACAAGCCATTTGAACTTCTTATAGTAAAATAAAAAAAGATTGAGGGGGATGTTACACGAAAATTGTTGTTACTGTTAGTTGCTGTCAAGTCGATTCCAACTCATGGTGACCCCATTTGTGCAGAGTAGAACTGCTCCATACAGTGTTCAAGGCTGTGACATTTTGGAAACACATCACTAGGCCTGTCGTCTGAGGCACCTCCACCAACCTTTCAACAGCAGTCGGACGTTTAACCACTTGTACCACCCATAGACTCCATGTTATAAAAAGCGGTCATGAAATCCAGTAATAGGAATACTATCAGACTTTAAGAAACACCTGGACCAAGGAACTAGAAGACTGTTAGGAATCTTTTCTTATATTTCACCTCTTTTCCTATATTTGGTTTTTATCTACAGACTGAGTCTTTTGGCTTTTCTCATCAACATGGCTCAACACATGATGGAATATGGCCGTTTGGGAGCTGCTGAGTTTATGTGGGCCAGGTCTAACCAACTGCAGATACTGACTGGCTGGCTCTGAATGTTAATCCTGATCCCCAAGTGGGAGAATAGAATTCACCCAGGCTTGTCAGGTCTCCAGCACTAATTAATCACTTATGACTATACAACAGGAGTCATTGAAATTAGGTCTGAGATCTACCACTGTCAGCCATCAGTGGTGGGGAGTGGGGTAAGAGGAAAGGTCACACGATACAAACATGGTTATTGGGAACCTAATCCTAAAGATAATATGTGGAGACACTAATGTCCAGAGAAGGAGAAAGTAATATGAGCTTGGCAAACCAAACCAAATAAACCCCCTGCCATCGAGTCGATTTCTACTCATAGCAACCGCATGTGCTACAGAGTAGAAATGAGGTCTGAACTGAGCTCTGTACAGCTTCTTGGTTATAATCTTTATGGAAGTAGATCACCAGGCCTCTCTTCTGCAGCACTTCTGATGGGTTCAAACCACCAACCTTTCAGTTGGTAGCCAAGAGCAAACCATTTGCACCACCCAAGGAACTACGAGCTTGGCAGACAACCCAAATTTTATTTGCTATAATGTATTGTTGATAATGTGAAAAGCTGTACAGATACTGTTTTTAAAAACTCTATTATACTATATTTTATTTAAACATATAACACATCATATTGTAATTAATTTTTTCAATGAAAGCATACAGAGTTTAATATATGGATGCTAAACTGCTGGCAGCAATCTTTGAAGCAGTCAGTACCAAACCCAGATTAACACTCAAGAGCTGCTCCTCTCTGCTCTAATTTTAGGTTATTGATTCTTCTGTACGGGGTAAGAAAAACAAAAGTTTAAGTGTCTCAATAACAAAATAATAGCACCATGCTGAGTTGATGGCAAAAATCTCAAAGGAGTTCTTTACTTTCAGATAAAATTTCTTAGAAAACGTTCCCTTTATTATAAATGACACTGTGAGCCAATTCACTCAGGCTTTTCTTTCTCCCCTGCTGAGTCTCAGCATTACATTTCTGACCACATAGAACGTATATAGGTAATCAAATCCACTCCTTGCAGCTTGCCTGACAAGGAACAGCTTACTGTAAATGAGATTGCTGTTTAAAACCATCATTAGTGTTAGCTGAGTCTAAAAAAAAGGGGGGGGGGAATTTTCGTTTAATTGTTACACATTCTAATCCAGACTTTAAATGTTTTAAAGCTTGCTTTCGCTGATCTTCTGCTAAGAAGAGTACATTTACATTTTACAGATCCGTCATCATGATTGAATTAGATTGGGAGAATTGAAAATTAGGTTTCAAAAAACCTCCCAAGCAACAAAATGTTAAGCTTATCAGCTTTACCAATCTTTAAGGCATTAAAAGAGAATAAACTAAAACTAAAAATGTTTGAATTCTGCTAGGTTCCAGTCACTGTATATTAATCCACTTAATCCCAAATAATACTACAAACTACTTGTTGATTTGAATATTTTAGTAGGTAAGGAAAATGAAACTTGAAGTTGAGACTTGCAACCGGTTTTCTGACTCCAAATCCTCTGTACCTTTGTTACATTGTGTTTCCTCTCAGTAAAGAACCCAAATATTATATCCTAGATAGTACTTGTCACACAGAGGATTCACACAAGTATATACAGATCATTTTTACCTCATACCTCCCATCCAGGTGACCAGTCAGTGCTTGAATCCCTTCAGCAATATTTAGGACAAATGTCTCCCAGTCCCTACAACTAACCTCCAACTACAGAGAACTCAATACCTCCAGAAACTGAGGGCTGGGAATATAAAAATATCATTAAGGAGACATTGTGTCTGCTCTCAGAGGCATGCCATCTAGTGGGGAAGACAAAGAGTTCATCAGACAATTAACATGCAATACGTAATTGCTATACAGGCCTCTGATTCTATCCTCTATTATAAGTCATTTTTGTTTTTATTTTCTCCCACTTACAATATTTCATACACCCTGAAGGCAGAAAGTGTTTCTTAAATTTATTTTTATCTTTGCAGTTCTGAGGAAGGTGCTTGGTAATAGCAATTAAATTGAACCTACTTGTGATATTGTTGAAATAACATTATACATACCCACACTCACATACATATACATATTTTATATAAATAGCGAATGACAACATGAAATAGCATATAGTAAGTGCCAAATAGAGACTATGTGCTACAGTAAAGGAAGGTATCATTGATGGCTATGAATGTTTCATAAAAGCTCTAAGAGGGGAAGGAAAGCATCAACAGCAGACCAGGATAAGTAGGTGTAGCTGAGAAGTGGAGAGAAGAGGGAGGAACTTCCATGCTAAAAGGATGAGAAGAGCAAAGGCAAGAAAAGGGGCCTTTCAGGGCAAATCTGAAGAATCTGGGAGAATAATTTGGTGAAATGGAAAATTCATGTTACAAAAAATAGTGAAAAAAATGCAGACGGGAGAAATAGAGTGGGGTTACAGATGACCTCAAAGGCTGAAGTTACCGCTTCACTTATTATAATAAAAAGCCAGCTAAAGGTTTTTTGAGCAGAAGATAAACAAGGTTTTAGAAAATGTTATCAAACCTGTTTGTCTCGGGTAGATTGAAGAAGAGAGTGGCAAAGGGGAGAAGATTTACAGAATTAATAAAGGTTGAGGCTTACCCAGATGTGATCTTAGCTATGAGGATAACAGTGGGATTGGGAATTATTGTTGAAGATATATTGAAGATTAAAAAAATAGGGTTTGATGACAAGTGGATGTGGAGGAGTAAGAAAAGGTAGTTGAGGCTTATTCAAGGGTGGAAGTTTGGATATTGGGGTGGGGTTGGGACAGGGAAGAAGCAAGGGCTGTAGAGAGGAGGGAAGATAGGCAGTGAAGTATTAAACTTGAAGCTGAAGAAGCTCCTTTCTAAGACTCTGGGAGGAGCCTTATAAATGTGCTCACATGGTCATGTATCTTTGTTGCAAAAGTCAGATGTTTTACCTGCAGTCAGTCTGTTTACATTCTCGTATTCCCACCATTACACTTCCTCTTGTGTCAGGTGATGTTAGACTAGGAGTTATGGATTGAGTTGTGTCCCCCCCAAAATATGTACCGAAGTCCTGGCCCTTGTGAATACATACCTGTGAAGGTGATTCTGTTTGGAAATAGGTTTTTCTTTATGTTAGTGAGGTCATACCCAAGTAGACTCGCCCTAAACCTGATCACTTCTGAGTTACGAAAAGAGCAGAATAGACACAGACACACACAGGGGGAAGACAGATGCCAAGGAACTCCAGGGGCTACCAACAAGGATCTCCCTATTGCTACGCTCTGATTTCAGACTTCTAGCCTCCAGAACTGTGAGAAACTAAATGTTTGTTCTTTAAGGCCACCCACTTGTGTTTCATTGTTGTTGCTGTTTCGGGAGCGCTAGGTAACTGAGACAGCAGCCATAGCTATTCATGCGTTTGTGCTAAATGGAGTTTGTGTTCGAGATTCATCTAGTTTAGATTTACTGGAATATTTTTATGTGTATAATTTAGGTCCCTGGGTGGTGAAAACGGTTAATCATCCCACTACTAGCCAGAAGGTTGGTGGTTTGAACACACCCAGAAGTGCCTCGGAAGACAGGCCTAGTGATCTGCTTCCGAAAGATCACAGCTTTGAAAACCCTGTGGAGCAGTTCTCTGCACATGTGATGTTGTCATGAATCGGAATCCACTGAAGGGCAACTGACAGCAACAATGTTCTGTTATAGTAACGATTCCAGGAAATACTCCTACCATTTCACCTGGTAGCATGACAATATTCGTGGTCAAAGGTCTTAGTGCTATTTGATTGTGGACTACAGCACTGGTATCTGTAGTATGTGGTTAGTGGAGGAGAAACAATGACTGAATTGTGTTGGGCTGGAATCTCGTCTGTGCAACACTCTTCCATATCATTCAGCTGAGTTATAAAAGAAACTTGATAGAGGTTTCCCCAATTCGTCAATTCAAAAAACAATACTAACAGCCTATTAACATAACCAGTAATGAGTTCTAAAACGGAAAGTTTCAAAGTTATCAATTACAACATTTTTTACTATCAACTATCCTAGAGGAAAAAAAAACTCAATCCCTCTCCTCTCTTTAAAAAATATTATCAAATCATTGTCATATTAGAAGGTGACCAAAAATTATGCCTCAAAAAATAGGGGAAAAATAAAATACCGGAGTGGGTCAAGCAGTTAATAAAATATTGTGTTGTTTCTCTGGATTTTGTGATATGTGTAGTATTTTCAGCCTTTAAAAATTTGCAGTTGGTCATAAAAGGACAAATAGTGTATGATCTCACTTATATGAAATAGGCAAATATATAAAAATCAATATATATGGTTACGGGGTGGGAGGCAAAGAGAAAGGGGGAGTTTTCCTAAGTAAACACTATAAACACTCACTTGTAACTCACATGTTGCTGTAGCTAAAAATTAAAAAAATAAGATTAAAAAAAACAACATATAACACAAAAAACCCACAGGTACACAAAGCAGTTTCTAGCTTCCAAAGATATAGGTCCAATTTATTTTTAAATTACTTCATATTCTCTCCAACGGTTAGTACCAAGTATCAGTGACATATACCTCATTGTAACAATGCAAGAAGAGATGTAATTAAAATTCAGTTCAAGGCTACATGAGAAATTTTGTCCTAGTATAATCAATCATGTTAACCTAATTTATAAAATTCATTTTGACAAATTTTTGAGGAGCTTTTCATCAGTCTTAACTAAGCCTATCGGCATTCCAGCCCATCCTATCATCTAATTCAGACTCTGAGGCATCCTTCCAGTAACAACGAGAGAACTAGAAAATTCACTGGTAAATCAATAGTCCTTAAAAGTTCCATAAATGAGTTCAGGCTGCCAACCTTCAGTTTCATGTGTATGGAACATTTTTTGACAGGAGAGGGAAATAAGTATTAAATGATAATTGAAATCAATTCTTGTGCCATTTTTGTGGAGGGAAAGATTATGAGCTTGATCTATAATGCATTTTGAGGGGAGCCACGCGCTGTGGCTTTCTGTGTAATAGCCAAGAGCTATCACCCAAAGAAGGGAGATTTTTATTAGAGTTTCTAGATTGGATATTTGTATTCCATTAGAAATTCTTGTTTGAGTTTCATGCTCTAGTCTCCTCTTAGTAGTGACTAATTTACCAGAATGCATTGCAGGGTTTTGTTTATTGAAATGTAACTAATGTTTACAATAACCCAAACATGTGAGGTTAATGAATGTTTTGTGAAACTATAGGATGGATGTAATACTAGTGTGGTTCAAACGTTCATAGGACGTTAGTGGTATTTAAGCACTATTAAAATCTTAAATTATTTCCCAAAATAATTTGAGATGGCATTTTTTATAATTATGTGTGTTTTTCGCTGGCATTCAAGTTTGAATAAATCACCCTTCTTCTAGCAACATGTTTTTGATTTTTAAGTCATTTTTGAACAGATGCGCATTCTTCTGTTGGCCACAACATGCAGGATTGTATCCAAACCTCTACCTTACAATTACCATGATGACTAATGACTTTTGTAACACTTACAAGGATGAAAATAGGTTCCCACTTTGGGTCCTTTTGAAATGGCTGCTAGCTTCTGGGAAGTATTATATCATAAAGCATTTTAAAGTATTCTCTAGGCTTTGCTGGAAAAAATGTCATGATCTTTTTGCAGTGTCTGCTGTGGACATGGGGAGGAGAGTGGTGGCAAGAGGGCAGTAACTGCGCTGTCAGCCTTAGAAAGTTCTGCAGCTCTTTTGTTTTTAACAGCATTAGGTTATGTTCTTTTCAATCCCTGGTTCATGAATGTGACTTAAGAATTAATATTGAAAACGAGTTCATCCTTGGTTTATTTCTACAGGTATGTTCTAAATGGCTATCCAGGGGACAAATTAGTTTTTACATCACATACTTTTTCTTCTGAGTGGATTCTAATTTTGAGAATTGTATCCCCACGGAAAAATTAACACCCTGTATTGGAAACCCTGGTAGTGCAGTAGTTAAGTGCTACAGCTGCTAACCAAAAGGTCTGCAGTTCGAATTCACCAGGCACTCCTTGAAAACCCTGTGGGGCAGTTCTACTCTGTCCTATAGGGTCGCTAGGAGTCGGAATCAACTCGAAGGCAATGGTTTGGTTTTTTGTTTTTTTTTAATGGGGTGACAAATCATACCTAAGAATTTAACATGCATTTTCTTCTTTGCTGGTTGAAAACATTGTCCAACTGGTTTTGCTAATGACACCCTTATGTTTTATTGGCAAGGGAAACTTAGTTAAAGACAAATTGCTTAGGTAGTTAAGTTGCCACTGGCTTTTGCCGAAAGGCAAATAGGAATGGTTAAATACGATTGAGTCCTTGTCCACATTTTGACGCTCTTCCGTTGTAAATTTCTCATTTAGTAGAAAACAGAGCCTGCTAAAGCTTTCCATCAGACACGAGTCTTTGTGATTTTCTGTTATATCTTAGAAGCCAAAGGCGCTTACAGGGGTAGCTACAAATATTCTATGCAATAACTTTTAACAAGCTCAAGATTTGAATTAAAGCTATTTTTTTTCTTTTCATTGTCAAAGATGGAAAAGTGTACTTTCCCTTTATATAAAACTATTATGGATTCAATTTCACAGAGGAAGGAAATAGAAAGCAAATACAAAATATGCCACTGATACCAAAACCAACAAAACCAATTCATTGCCATCGAGTCAGTTCCAACTCATAGCAACCCTATAGGACAGAGTAGAACTGCCCTCATAGGGTTTCCAAGGAGTGGCCGGTAGATTCGAACTGTCAAGCTTTTGGTTAGCAGCCAAACTCTTAATCACTGTGCCACCAGGGTCCCATACCACTGATACACTTATTATTTTTTTAGATTTATTCAAGTGTTGACATTCATCCTTCTGCACAACCTATAACATAAATATCCATGTAAAATGAGATGTTCTCTATTTTATACTGTCATGGATACTAACAGAGCTGGAGAGCTGCAGATACAGCTGGTGTGAGTACTCAGGAGAATATTGAGGATGCTCAAAGATGAGCAATTAGTTCTTTTCAGATGATCTTTCTTTCTTCTTCTTAACCTTTACAAATAAGCCTGAAACTTTCCCTGTTTTTCCTATTCTTGGTGTAGGAAAAAAAAATTCCTCACATGATATGAATCACAGGGATTGTGTGTCATAGAGAATGAGAGAGATTTAACTTTTAATGCCATGCTGATCTTTCTCTGTGCAACACTACTGATGTTGTAAACTACTGGAAAGTAAAAGCTAATGCCCATTGCCTATACGCTGTAATTTCTGGTGGTCACTTACATTCCAATATTTTTGATTAAGTAATATAGCTAAATTTATGCCTTGCAGAATAATAAATAACTGGTACCCACAGCAGACATATTCAGCATGAGTTCAGAGCACCAGTTGGTGTCCACTCTCCTTGGTCAAATCTCAGATCTAATTTGTTGGTGCCTGAGCCATGCTGATTGCTAAATATTGTTCCATTTTTAAATTGAAGTTATAGTAAAAATATAGTGTAACAGATTTTTCCAAAAAGACAAATTAATTCAACTAATCTTAGAGATTGGAGGATTCCTAAGCCGAGCCATTGGGGCAGTTGTCCAAGCCAGATGCGTGTGCTGCACCAGACCCTCATTTGGTCACAGTTAGAGCTGATGGAATTGTGACTTCAGAATTCCCAGTACTTTGCTTGCCATCCTGTTGAACTTCACCACAGTCTCTTTCCTGGGCTCCTAATCTGTCCCATATCTGTAGAGAGAGTGGGACATAATTTCATGGACCTCACCTTCTTCACTCTATTGTTTCTGCAGAGTCTCCTGAATGCAAAAGACCGTCATGTATTTTAGATGTTATAAAAGGTCTTATCTAGTCCACTACTTTATTTTAGTGTTGAAGAAATTAAGGTTCAGAGAGTAAGTGACTGAACTAAAGTCCCACAACTGGTAACACCAGTCATAACTTTCCTGACTTTCTCTGCAGCCTCTTTCTAATAGATACTACAAGAGGCGGAGAAACAAAAACAAATACACTCACTCGTGTCTTCCAAATAACTAGAGTTATCATCTGGTACCCATATGCAGCTGAGTTTCAAGCTTTTTTAAAATTTACAGGGAGTAGGCCAAGCGCAGTGGTTAAGAGCTACGGCTGCTAACCAAAAAGGTCAGCAGTTTGAATCCACCAGCCATTCCTTGGAAATCCTAGGGGGCAGTTCTGCTCTGTCCTACAGGGTTGCTATGGTTGTAATCTACTCGCCAGCACTGAATTATTTTTTTTTAAGGCCGAGAGCATGACACGTGGGGAGGTTTGAGCCCTCACCCCAAGTAGATCTACCACTGAGGTCTGTGTGTTCCAAATGTCTTTTGCTATCTTCTATACCCTTGTTAGAGACCTAACAACCTTCTAGAATTGTACACACACACACACCCTCCCTGTTTTACTTTTTCAGTTACCTCTGCTGTTAAGGAAACAAATGTTTGACAAGAGCATAAAAAAAAGAGGAAAACTCTAACTTTCCTTTACTTATCAGAGTAGATCCTTCTTGGAAACAGGATTTATGGTAATCATGCAAGTGTATCCTTCCCCCACTTTCTCTCTTACCTGCTTCTTTCGAACAGTGCGTCTCGCAGTAGGAAGTTACAATTGGGAAAACAGGAGTATCATTTACTATAATGGGACAAACATACCCTGGAGGTAGGAGAAGGTTTTAGGAGGTAACCCCATCTGTGTTTAAACCAGATTCTTACAAACGTGTCTATTCTATTTTACATTCCAAGTGTACATTTGTTTTTAAACAGTGTATCTGCTGCAGAATAGAATTACACACAAAGATGAAAATATAAGGAAATAAAAATATATTTAACTTCATCTCTAGTTATCATTTAAGATGTTTTGTTTTACAAATGAATATATATGCATAAATATACATGTTGTTGTCGTTGTTGGGTGCCATCAAGTCAGTTCTGACCCGTAGTGACCGCATGTGACAAAGCAGAACTGCCGCATAGGATTTTCTAGGCTGTAATCTTCACGGGAACGAACCTGCAGGTCTTTTCTCCTGCAGAGACACTGGTGGGTTTGAACCGCCGACAGTTCAGTTAGCAGCCAAGCACTTAACAACTGCACCACCAGGGCTCCTGGTATATATATATATATATACATATATATCTTTTACACAAGATGTACTCTCAGATAATAGAATATGATAGATTTCATATGTAACTTAGGCAGCAAATATCTCTCCGAGATAAATCTACCAAAGTCCCTCCCTCTCAGAAAACAATCTGCATTAAAATTTCTTCTCAAACCACTGAATTTCATCTGACTATACTTTCTTTTTTCTATTCTAAGCTCCTTACCAAGCTATTATAACACCACAAGTTCAGCTTTCATCTCCACAACTGTCTTCAATTCTGACTGTCCCCATTGACCTACTTCTTCCAGAGACTCCACTTACGTGTGGACGTTTCCATGCAGAGTGCCTTTCCTCTTACGTCCTATATAGCTAAACCTGATTTTATCAAGCACCTTTCAAACCTGGATTCCCTCTTGATTTGACTATTTCTATTTAGCTGAACCTCAAAAATGTAAGTCATGTTTTCTTCTTTCTTGCTTTGGTTCCAACACTAATTCAGATACATTCTTCTGAAATGTTAAATTCATCTTATTACTCCATTTTTTTTTTTTTAAAAAAAAGCAATCACTCCCCATTACCTACAGGATAAAATTCCAGCTTCTTAATTTTACATACATAATCTTATGGAAGATAAAGTTAAATACTTCAGTTTTAAGAGTTTACTGTTAACAAATATATTTTGTCTCAAATGAGATTTTGACCAAGAATAAAAATAAAGTTGATGAACAAGGGAAGACTCTTGAATTTATATAGCCAGTGCAGTTAGCAGCAACCTTATAGTTTTTAGTTTATTACAATATATTGCAAAATTTTATTCCATTCAATTTAGTATTTATGGAATGCCCATTCTATATTACGTTAATTTCCACAGGCAGAGGAAATGGGCGATATAAAAGCTGCCACATTTATTAATTACTTATTATATGCTAGACCTTTTATATTCACAACCTCACAGCTGCAGTAAAGGGTAAGAGGTATGATCCTTGTTTTTCCATTAAGAAATTTTGGGCTCAAAGACTTAAGTAAGTGTATCTGCCATGTGTCTGATAACAAAGCTAGATAAGTCTGTCTTCAAAGTTAACAGCTTGTTGATGTAAAGATGTAGAAGGCAAAGTCCCTGGCATTAAAAGGGCAAAAGGTAAGGCACCTGGACAAAAAACAAAGCTCACAAGTACAGGACGGAATGTAATTTGTGAGAATGAACTCCAGACTTCAATGTTAGACATATGATGATACACCTGACCTAACCTCACAAACTGGATGTAAAGTAGTAATGGCACCAGCTGGAAATCCTATTAAACAATGCACATCTGTAATATTCTGGACTGACTTGACTTCCACTCAGAAAGGTTGAAGAGCTGATTACATCCACTGCTACCTATTTGATATAGAGAAAATATAGAAATTTTTGGAAAAACAATCAATAATCTTCAATTTTTAGTAGTCAGAATAGGAAAAAAATGAAGCAATTAGAACTCACGTTCTTTGGAAGCCTTGAATATTAAAAGTAGCAACTAAAACAATAATAGTGATAGTAATAATGACTCTGATAATAGAAGCAGCTTATATTAATTGAGTTATTATGAGTCAGACACTATGCAAAGTTCTTTACCTTCAATATGTAATTTTACAACAACCTTGTTTTGTTTATTTTTTTTCCCATTTTACAGTTGAGGCGACTGAGGTTTAGAGAAGTTAACTAACATGTTCAAAATTACCTAACCAGTAAGTGGCAGAGCCAGTATTCTTAAGTTTGATTTCAAGGGCAGTGTTCATAGTCCCTAAGCTATAACAATACAGTATCTAACTCATGGCAGAAGCTTATCTAAGCTCTTTACACGTAAGGACTCAAGTTATCCTCTTGTACCTCTATGAATTAAGTACTATTACTATCATCATTATCCCTATTTTATAGATAAGGAAGTTTATGTACAGAGGGATCAAGTAATTCAGGTAATTAGCAACAGGGCTGGAATTTAAAACTACACAGTCTGGCTCCAATCTGCCCTACTCTGAAGCTATCAAAAGAATTATTCAGGTAGTCAGGTACAGATTATATCAGTGAAAAAGAAATGAGTGAAACACTTCAAGGAATCATTTAGTAAATATGCCTAGACTAGACCAAACCAAACCAGTTGCTGCCTAGTCGATTTCAACTCGTAGCAACTCTATAGAAAGAGTAGACCTGCCCTATAGGGTTTCCAAGGAGCAGCTGGTGGATTTGAACTGCTGATCCCTCTGGTTAGCAGCCAAATGCTTAACCACTGTACCACCAGGTCCCCCACTGCACCACCAGGGCTCCACCCTGGACTATAGTGAACAAATAGAAACAAGGACTTGTTGGGGAAAAGGCTGGAAAGATGAATTGGGGCAAAAGTAATAAAAAGAGTTGTGGGAAAAAAGTGGATGGAAGACTATTTAATAATTAAATTGGTTGGTAGTGGGCAGCAGTTGAGTGTTTCTGAGAGGTCTGAGGAAAGCTATGCTTTGTGAAGATTAATGTGGCCACTCACAGCAGCAGGGATGGGAGCAGGTAGAAAGCAGAGGCAGGAAGCACCATTGAAAATTAATGTAATAATCCAAGTAGGAGTGAAATAGAGAAGATAGAACAAAAGGACGCATTATGGAAAACATAGCAAATTAATTGGAATAACCTCTGGAAGTAATTCCAGAATTTTAGTTATTGTGCAAAACATTTTAGGTAATGTAAAAATAGATTTTTCAATAGTATTTCTTTATCACACCTCTTGTTACTGCAAATCTTGTTTCTCAGTTTATCTACCTTTGTAATAAAAGCTTCAGTGAGGAAACTGACTGCAGATTTCTTTATAGCTAAATACTTGAACCACTTTCTAAAAGGATGTTTTAAACATATCACCGTAAACTATAACACAGTGGTTCTTACACTTTTTTTTTTTTTAGAGGCACCCATCTGTCAAGGCAATTTTAGCCCTTGCTCCACTTGCATAATAGCAAGGAACAGACTTTTTTGTTTTTTGTTTTTAAAGTACTTTATTCTTTCTCAGAAATTGCTTCTCTGTTTGCAGAACCTCTGCAGCTTCTCAAGGGAGCAATAGAGGTCTGTATGCACTGTTACCCCCTTGAGGGAAGTAATACAGGCTGAGCCAAAGGAGGAAAGAAAATGGCCCAAATGCAATGTGGATAAGGCAGAGGGCAAGAAAAACCAGGACTTTCTGATTATTAAGAAAGATCCTCTTCCTCTTCCATTAATCTACCACTGAATTTTCTATTTCCACTCCCAGGAAAGCATTTAAATGGCATTTCTGTAAGAACTTTGTGATTACTTTTAACCCAGTATATTTTCTAGACTATTTCATCCTTTCTGGCTTTCTGCCTTTCTTCCTGGTCCTTCAAGTCCTTCAGTCAGATCAGAACCGGGACATCTACAGAGTACACAAAACTGTTCGTCTAGTGCAGGGGTCAGCAAACTTTTCCTGTAAAGTGCCAGAGAGTAAACATTTTTGGCTGTGTGGGCAATACAACCTCTGTCACTACTACTCAACTCTGCCATTAGCATGAAAGCAGCCATAGACAACACATAAGTGAATGAGAGCAACTGGATTACAATAAAACTTTATTTACAAAAACAAGTGGCAGGGCTGTATTTGGCCCAAGGGCCATAACTTGCTGACTCTTGGTTTAATATGTAATACCCACTGTATTTTGACCTCACGACAGATATCAGAAACAAATTTATGAGAAACTTATTTCTATAATGGAGGCTAAAGGACATCCCTGGGATTTTAAATTCTGTAAATTTTCTGAGGCTACTTATTTCCTTTTCTTATGGAGCTGTACATCAAAGAGGAGGGACAAAATATTACATAAAACCATGTTGATTTTACTCTATCACTTCTTAGAGATGGCAGTTTGGACAGAATTATTTTCATATCAAATCCCACCTGCCCTTTTAATTTAAAGATAGGTATGTGATGCAGCAAAATTGATCATTGGAACAGCTGAATACCTTTAAAGAAAAAAAGAAATCTCATTTTCCGCAGAGCCTCTGAAGGCTGGGTGAGGAAGGCGCTGTGCAAGTGTCTTGCTAAATGATAAATGAACTTGGATCCTCATTTTTTTGAAGAATGTAGGTACAGTAATACCAATATTCTATAAAGCTACCTACTTCTGATGATGAATTCTCCTGTGTCACCTCACTGGTGGTGCTGTGTCGCTGCCATTTGTAATAATCTAGTATTGTGAGCTACTGTCAGATAAATATTCACACAAGTACGCTACTTGTTTTCTTCTCAAAGAACCTGTTAGCCATCATGCTTTAGACAGACTCAAATTTAATGCATCCTTTAAAAAATATACTTGGCAGTAAAAATGTTGTGGAAATTGATCTTGTTATAAAATTTAGCACCTTAGATTTGACATTAAGGCCACTTAGAGACTTCAGCAATCAGTAAGGCAGAGAGGGAACAACCGAATTTCAAGGTAATGGCTTGGAGGCCATAAAGTGAGAAATTGGAACAACATTACAAACGTAATCTTTCAGGTTGGTCATTTATTTGTCAGCTACTCCTGCTGCAGGATACTTCTTGTATACAAACAAATAAATAAATAATGTTTTCCTTTATGGCATTTTTTAAATCTGGGGGGAATAGGCCTGAGTCTTTTAAGATTACTCCAACTTCACAGGGAATCAGTAGGAAAAATCAGAATCATGCAGCCAATGACAACATCAATAAAAGAATATAATGTAATAATGAAGTAGATAAATATAATAAAGTGATTATGATTAAATTTAGCTAGGGAGTTATGACTAAATCTGCTAGTTTGACCTCAGAAGCAAAGTAGTAATCCATAATTAACTATTAAATCCATTGCCATTGAGTCGATTCCAACTCACGGTAAGCCTATAGGACAGAGTAGAACTGCTCCATAGTTTCCAAGGAGCAGCTGATGGATTCGAACTGCCGACCTTTTGGATATCAGCCTGAGTTCTTAACCACTGTGCCACCAGGGTTCCGAATTAACTGTTAAAAAAAAAAATCCATTTCTGTCAAGTTGATTAGATTGATAGCAACCGTATAAGACAGAGTAGAACTGCCCCATAGGGTTTCCAATGAGCACCTGGTGGATTTGAACTGCTGACCTTTTGGTTAGCAGCCTGAGCTCTTAACCACTGCACCACTAGGGCCCCAGTTAACTATTGTTGTTGCGATTAGGTGCCTTCGAGTGGGTTCCTACTCATAGCAACCCTATGGACAACAGAATGAAACACTGCCTGGTCCTGCACCTTCCTCACAATCATTGAGCTTGAGCCCGTTGTTGCAGCCACTGTGTCAATCCATCTCGTTGACAGTCTTCCTCCTGTTCACTGGCCCTCTACTTTACCAAGCATGATGTCCTTCTCCAGGGACTGATCTATTAACTGTTAACTATTAGGGACATGGAAATTAAAATAATTACCAAGTTGATAAGAAAGGGTGAAAAGTCGTATTTGTAGTTGATGCCTGTTAGTAGCTTGATTTTAATGACCTGTTATAATTGTGGGTAACCCTGATGGGATAGTGGTTAAGAGCTATAGCTGCTAACCTAAAGGTCGGCAGTTGGAATCCACCAGGCGCTCCTTGGAAACCTATGGGGCAATTCTACTCTGTCCTTTAGGGTCACTATGCGTTGGAATCAACTCAACGGCAATGGGTTTGGTTTGATTATAGTCCTGATACAATTCAGTAGTAGGTATAATACTTCATGGATATGCGAGAAGTTCCTTTTTCAAGGCTTCATCTGGTCTGTGAAGGGACAGGCAGTTAAGGAGACACAATTCCAACCTATTTCCCAGTGTTAAGCCTGAATCAGTCCTGACAGTGTAGATGGTACAGTTGCTTGAAGAGGATCACTTTCAGGCAAGAGTTTGGTGTGAGTGAAACTGATTGAGGGGACTTAACTTATTGCCCCGAAAACATGCTTATAACATGCTCCCCCCACCCCCTAGAACTGGGTTCTCTTGGGCAAACTTGACTTCTGGCTCTTTTCCCCTCCATCCTGATTCCAGAAACCCTAGCTTCAACCTTATCTGTTTGCAGTGACCAGACGTTATATGTGTTTCTGCACCTTTCATTTACTCCAAATGCAGTTCTTTCTACCATTCAAACTCACTCATACACACACATTTATTCATAACAGGATCTACTCAACCTTTCAGGTCCCCAAATCAGAATTCATGCTGCCTTTCTAGGCTAAGCATAATTCAGTCTGCTTTAATGTAGTTAGTTCCACACTTCTCTGTCTCTTCTGCTAGATTGTAAGCCCCATTGAAGACAGTCCAGGACTTGTCTTTATTCCCTACACTATTTTAAATATACTAAGTGGTCAAGTAAGGATCTATTAATGACTTTTATCAGTCTAGTCAGCCAGTTCAAAAGAGACGTGGGACTCTTGCATGGAATGATTTAAGAAATCTGGAGAAATTTTTAAAATCATGGCATCTGGAGTTTTGACTTCTGACTCCCAGACTGAGATAAGGTGCATAGTAGAGGGAAAGAAGGCTGTGCCATAGACATCTAGGCTAACCCTCACCCAGTTTCTTCAGTTGTTTAGATTTATTTGAGTCTCATTACTGAGATTTTCCAGATTTTCCATTTAAATGTGGTGCTTATCTCATCACATGTGTTGAGCTGAGTATCCTTTTTTTTTTCTTCTAGTAAAGCAAAAAGAAAGTTTTATTCAGCATATATTCAAAAGGGCAGAAGTGGGAAAACAGACAACCATGTTGCCAGAGCCATGTCTGCCTGAGTTCAAGGAAATATCAGAACAGACAAAAGTGGGAAAACAGACAAGCATATTGCCTAGAGCCATGTCTGTCCAAGTCCAAAGGATATTACAGAATAGGCAAGAATGGAAAACGGACAAGCATGCTGCCACAGCCATGTCTGCCCGAGTCCAAAGGAAGAGTTACAGAGCCATCAGTATATATTAACATTACAAATGGGCAAAACCATTGAAAGCTTTACCTTTTCATAGATTGGCTAGAAACTGTGATCCTACATTTTGAATCGTCTTCCTTAACAATCGTTGGTACAGTTTTAGTAATGACAGTCAGGAGGGTCTTTTTTTTTTTTTTTTTTTT
>NW_004444108.1:5526192-5556794 GCF_000243295.1 Trichechus manatus latirostris | reverse complement strand
TTTGGTGTTCGGCTGAGTTCTTTATCTCTTCATTTGATGTTCTAGGGTTTCAGGATTGTAGATTCTCTGTTTGGCTTAGTTTTTCGGATCTTTGTTGTGGAGGGACGGCGTGGTGTTTCTGCCTAGAGCGCCATCTTGCCGGAAGTCCCCAGGAGGGTCTTTGTTGATCCAACAAATTTCTATTCACTAAATGCTAATAGTAAAAGATAAGAGTAGAAAGTCTTCTGTGTTCTGTTTGATTGGCTTTATGTGAAAGTATCCCTAAAAGATATTTTCCAAGATTATGTTAGCTATTGTCTTTATAACTCAGGGCCCAGTTGATGAGTCCTTGTGAGTCCTTGTGAGCCCAGCTCCACCTGGGTCACATTCTCTATGCTCAAGGACAGGGAATAATAATTCCAATATTATTTCTAAATCATTCCCTCGTTTTGATTGGAGACTGGAGGTAACACATTGATGATCGATACCTGGACTTAGTTGAGCTCCTAGATGGCAGCCATGGCAGGATCTTTAAACTCACGGTGCTGGTTTTCTACTGGATACCATCTGGTTGTTCACAATGTTATTAAGTAAGAGCGATGTTCTCATCAATGGCGTTGCCGGAGTGAGCAGACTCAATGTACAACAACTTTTTAGCCCAAGGCCTTCTTTGCCTTCTAGGTGTGTAAGACAATAGAGGATAAATTTTATTATGCCTAATACTATCAGGATGTAGACTAAGAATATTACTATTCCTTGCAATAGTGATTTAGCCCATGTACTTTCTCCTGATGGTAACTAACCAAACAAATCCGATGTTTGTAAGGGTGTTAACAGTGTGTAACCAAGTAGCTTGCTGGCTAATTCTATGTATCTCTTGTCTACATGAGCTGAGTATTCTTGTAAAACAGCTTTCTATACCAGGGTCAGCATTGCTGTGGAGACACAAAGATTAAAGAGGCACCTAAGTATATTTTGAACTACTGATTAGTAAATAAATTATTTACTTAGTAATAATTTCTGGTTTGGTAGAGAAGGAAAAAACTACACAGTATGTAGGCGGGAGCTAAATAGCATTAATTAATTCCTGTTCTAAATTAGAGACTACTTTTGTGCTGATTCTGCTAGCTATTCTCTTTAATCAGTATGAATTCTCATGCAATATTGAGAAATGTTCTGAGTGAGGTATTTTCTGAAAAATGAGTGACAAATACAACATTTCTTAGAAAAAAATTTCAATCCTCACAATTTATTTTTGGTGAACACATTTATTATTAAAGTTTTTTTTGTGTATATGTATAATGACTGTTAGTTACTCTTTATTAGAAAAAAATTATCTACAAATGAATCAGTTCCTCTGCTACTTATTATTAAAGCAATATGATACAACCAAAGACAATTTTCAAAAACTAAAAACACAATAATTTTATTATTATAATAGTTGCTTTTAATTTTTCTTTATTACTGTGAAAAATGTCATACATATAAGAGTTTGTATTATTAATGTGTACAGTTTTAAGTATATTAATATTTATAAAGTAAACATAAAATATACAGACTAAAAAATAAAACATTGCAAGTCTGAAAGCCTCTATTCTATGTACTCCTTTTCCAATCATATCCCCTCAGCACCCTTCAAACAGAATATCCTGAACTGAATGATGATCATCACCTTGCTTTTCTTATAATTTTATCAGATATATGTGTATCCCTAAACAACATATTGTTTCATTTTGTTTCTTCTTGAACTTTATAAAAAGGAATTCAGACTACATATATCACTAATTTTAAGGTTTATTCATATTGATGCATGTAGCTATAGTTTGTTCATTTTCACTAATGAATGAATATACCAGACTTTTAAAAATTCATTTTGTAGTGAATATATGTTTGAATACTTTCTCATGTTTTGCTTTAATGAATGAATAATATTTCCATAAACATTTCTGTGCATGTTTCCTCATGCTGGGTCATAGAGAATGAGAATGGTGAATTTTTTGAGATAAATTGTTCTTCCAAGTAGATACACTAAATTACCTAGTGTATTATAGTTCTTAATACTCCAGATTTTTGCGAACTAATCAATTTTATTGTGTTTTTAATTTGCATTGTCATGATTACTAATGAGATTCATTATGTTTTCATATATTTAATGGCTGTTTCCAGTTCTTCTTCTGGGAAATGCTTGAGTATCTTTTGTCTGTATTTTCTGTTGGTTTGTTTGTCTTTTGCACTTATTTCTAGAAGGTCTTTATATATTCTAGATATGAATTCTTTGCCAGTTATATATGTTTTTAAAATAATCCACTGGCTTGCAGTTCATCTTTTCACTCTGTTTATGATGTTTGGTTAATAGTGGTTATTTATTTGAATAGTGGAATTTATCAGTTTTCATTTTACAGAACGTGATTTTGGGGCCTCGTTTAAGAAATCTATTTCTAATCTGAGGTCATCAAAACAGTCTCCTAAGTTCCTACTGTTTTTCTTTCTACATTAACCCACCTGGAACTGATTGTATGTATGGTATGTAGAATAGATTTAAGTTTCAGGTTTTTTTTTTCCCACATAGATCATCAATTACATCTCACAATGTATTGAATAGTCTATTCTGTCCTCACAAATGTGCAATGCCAGCTTTTTTATGTATCAGGCTTTTATACCTGTGCTGATACGTGTGCAAGCTCTCTGGTCTTTATTTTTCTTTATGCAATATAACACCAACCTCATTTTCGCTATTTTTATATTGAATCTTGATATCTGGTTGTGCTAGACCCGTTAGTTCCTCTTTCTCCTCAGAACTGTGTTGACTCCCCTTGGTCCTGTGTTGCTTCATATAAATCAAATCCATGTGTTATTTGGGACAGAACTAACATCTTCATGATAGTGAGTTTCCCTATTCCTGTACATGACATGTCTTTCCTTCTATTTAATGCTTCCTTAATTTGCTTTAATAAAGTCTCATGTTTTTCTATATAGGTCTTTCACAGTTTTTAGGTCTAACTGTCGTATATTTTTTGTTGCTTTAATACATAGCAACTTTTTAAATTATTAACTTAATTATTCTGAATGTTTATTTTTGTCATGTAGCCCTTTAATTAAATTTTGTGTATTAAATAATTTCCAGCAATATTGCTACAATTTCTTATTGACACTAACTGAAGAGACTTTGGACCTTTCTTTGTCAGCAATTTTATATTTTTCAAATAACATTTTAGTTTCTTCCCCTCTATATATATATATATATATAAAACCAAAACCCATTGCCATTGAGTCAGTTCTGACTCATAGTGACCCTATAGGACAGAGTAGAACAACCCCATAGGGTTTCCAAGGAGCAGCTGGTGGATTTGAACTTCCAGCCTTTCAGTTAGCAGCCAAATGCTTAACCACTGTACCACCAGGGCCAACCTTTTGGCTGCTAACCAAAAGGTCAGTGGTTCAAACCCACCAGCCACTCCACAAGAGAAAGGTGTGGCAGTCTGCTTCCCTAAAGGTTTACAACCTCAGAAACCCTGTGGAACAGTTCTACTTTGTCACATGGGGACGGTATGAGTTGTAATTAACTTGATGGCAACAGATTTGTTTATATATATATATATTTTTTTTTTTTTTAGAGAGAGACAGAAAGACAGAAATTGATTTATTTTAAGGATTTGACTCATGTGACTGTGGGGCTGACAAGTCTGAAATTTGCAGGGCCAGTCAACAGGCTGGAAACTCGGGATGGAGTTGATGTTACGTTCTTAAATTTGAGATCTGTAGGGCAGGCTGGCAAACTAGAAACTCAGGCAGAATGTCTGTGTTACACACTTGAAGCAGAATTCCTTCTTCACCTGGAAACTTCAGTTTTTCTTTTAAAGGCCTTCAACTGATCGGATGTAGGTAATATCCTTAAAGTCAACTGATTGTAAATGCTACTCACATCTACAAAGTACCTTCATGTGCTTATTGGCCATTTGTATATCCTCCTTGTGAAATGTCTATTCAAGTCTGTTGCCCACTTTGTGATTGGGTTGTTTTTTGTTGTTGTTGTTAAGTTGTAAGACTTCTTTATATGTTCTGGATATTAAGCCCTAAACAGGTTAACACAGAAAATTAACCATCACAAGCAATATTAAAAAGTTTTCTTAGAGTATTGTTTCCAGGAATTTTTATGTTTTTATTCCAAGTTTCAATATTTATTGGTATAAAATTGTTTATATTACGCTATTATTCTATTTAACTCTTGGCTGCCTGTGTCGTATGTTCCCTAATCTAATCTAATGTTTATTTTAGCTTTCTATATTATCTCGCTGATAATTCTCACCAATGGTTTCTGTAGTTTATTAATCTTTTCCAAGAACTATCTTTAGATTTGTTAATCCTCTTTATTGAAACTTTCGTATTCCATTAGCTACTGCTCATCTTTAGTATTTCCTTTATTCTACTTTGTTTTGTTCATCTAACTTTTTAAATTGGACATCATCTTAAATTGGACATCATTGTATTTATTTTCAGCCTTTTTAAAGTATTCTTATGATCATTAAAACCTGTATATTTGTCTTAAATTATCATTTAGCTGCCTCTCAAAAGTTATAGTATATGGTATTTATATTATCATTTAGTTCTTAACATATTTCAATTCCATTATAGTTTCTTTTGACCCATGATTTATGAAGAAATATGTTTTAAATTTTTGACATACATGAGTTTTTTTATCTTTTTCTTATTGATTTTTAATATGATGTTGTACGTATATATTTATTCTGTAAGACACTGTTCTTTAAATTTGTTGAGAATTGCTTTATGCCCTGATGTGTGGTCAATTTTTTTCCAATTTTATTATGAGAATTTCAACCACACAGAAGAGTTGAAAGAATTTTCCAGTGGACACTGGTAACCCATAGATGGTCAATTTTTATAAATATTTTTCATGTGCTTTAAAAATATGTATTGATATTTGTTAAAACCTTACAAGTTTTATGCTTGCTTGACCTACCAACTACTGTACTAAAGATTCTGTTCAAAATCCCCCACTTGTAGTAGTCTGTCAGTTTTTCTTAATTTATTTTACACTACGTTACCAGATGTACAGAAACATGAAAGTTTTGTATCCTTCTGATGAATTGAACATTTTATAAATGTTCATATCCTTTTTCCTCTCTGCTAATTAAAAAGCTATACACTCTTCTATTTGTAATCTTATAAATTTGGACATGCATGTATAACATTTAACTTAACAAAATATACAACTTATCTATGTTTTAAACTTCCTCCTGAATAACACTCTGAGGAACTCAGAATGCTTTAATTCCAATGTCCATTACATTGTTTTATTTTTTTTTTTTTTTAATTTCCGGGGAGATTCTTGGAAGTAAAATATTAAGTCTCTCAGCTACAAATAGCTATGAAAGGGGATGTAGAATGGAGAGTAGGAATGAGTGCTTCTGAAGGGCTAACTTGGTTGTATCCAAGATAGAAAACAACCAAATAAGTATAGTTATTTGACAATACGGCTGTTTTGATGCCAATCTTGAATACATTTCATTCTTCCCAGTAAATCCATGTTCCTTGACCTATGAGCGTTTATTGATTCCAAAATATTTCAGATGTCATACAAATAAAATATGGTATGTGGTGCAGTGGTTAAGCATTTGGCTGCTAACCCAAAAGCTGACGGGCACTTCTACTCTGTCCTGTAGGGTTGCTATGAGTCGGAATCGCCTCAACAGCAATGAGTTTGATTTTAGTTTATGACATAACGTAACATATAATAAATAATACATTAATAAGTTGCATAGATTTGTCATGTACATAGAACAGTAACACTTTCAGTGAAAAATTCCCATCATGTTGTATTCTGTGTTTTAGTGAAGGCGGTTATTGGATACCATGAATTTCAAGGTATCACAGAGATCAGAGGTTGCCAGGGATGATTTATAATCTCAACAGCATTGTCCAGCTTGAAGTTTATGAGAGGCACACAGTTCAATCAATTCCAAAAGGTGGACAGGGAAGCTCTGAGTATGTAAGTTTATGGAGTTCACTCTGGCAACAATGTCCATAAGTAACTAGCATGGCTTTTTCTTAAAGATATTGTGGCAATTTCTATTGTTGTATTTTGAATATGTAATAAGCAATTATGTTTTCTGTTATGTATGGAAAGATTGATTATAGGTTCTATCAGAATCCAGAGGAGATTATTTTGAAGAGACATGGGAAGGAAACAGAATTCTTAAGTCAGCCTTGTTTTTTGGTTTGTTTGGTTTTGTTTTTGTATTTCTCCACCATACATGTCTATTCCTTACCATGAATGCTGGTTGATCATTTGTGACAATTTTTAGCCTATAGTTTATAGTTAAGAGGATGACTTACATAAAAAGGACCATCATAATAAACTCAGGGAATTTTTAAGAGGGAGATCTAATCACTCTTTGAACTTACATAGTGAAACTTACATCTTGAGCTTCTTTTTGTTTTATAGCTAATATGATAGTATGAGATTATATCGAAGACCTATCCAACACACAATTTTCCCATTTATTTCTGGAATATATAATTCCAAAAATTACTGGAATCTATAAGTCTTAAAATGAAAAAGGAAAAAAAAAAAAAAAAAGAATGCCCAGGAAGACTGACTACTTAATGAAAATCTATTTGGTACTATTATCATCACAGTAATTACTGTAATATTTCAAGATTAAGTGTGCCCCAATACTCTCTTTAGATGGATCCTGTACATTGGAGCTGTGCTTGTCAGCACAATATGTTAAGAAGCACAACTTCTTGTAATTGTTCTGGTATTCCTGGCAGAGAAAAATTGTTTCTTCCCAAGATGTTTCTCTAGCACTATGTGTACAAACACAGAAGGATTAACAAAACTATTGCTTTATAGAGCTGGCCCCACTCTGCCTTCAGCAATCCCAGGAATGTGGCTGGGCCTTTTTAAGTGCCTTTACATCTTTAAAGTCACTGCTATTAAAGCCTTAGCAGGGAAATACCCATAAACCCATTGCCATTGATTTGATTCTGACATCATAACGACCATATAGGACAGAGTAGAACTGTCCCATTGAGTTTCCAAGGCTGTAATCTTTACAGAAGCAGACTGCCACGTCTTTCTTCCACCGAATGGCTGCCAACCTTTCGTTTAGAGGCTGAGTGCTTAACCATTTTGCCACCAGGGCTCCTTACAGGGAAATATACCTGGGGAAAAGCAGAGGGAAAAAAGATAGTTTTATAAAACAAAGCAACACAGACTCCATAACCCAGGAAGAAACCTAAAATCTACCTTCTTCCAAAACCCAAGAAGCAAAAGAAACATGCCAAAAAAAGAACTACCTCTAAAATAAAAAAATACTTTACAATTATCTTTTGAAATAAAGAAACTGTAGCATGAACTCTTCATCATCTCCAACAGCTCTGTTGTATTTTCAGGTAAATTAAAAAACATGAGACCTTTAAATGGATTTATAAAGATTTGGAGAACTTCCTTCAAACTCAGCCATCTGCCTTGTATAAAAATAAATAAATGACTCTTGCAAAGAAGTAAAAATAAAGAAGGCTTTTTTTCTGCTATTAGAAGGTGAGCACATTAGCCAGCAGGTTTTAGACAAATCGGTGTTATTTTTATGTTCTCCACTACACCAGCTGTGAAGCTTAGACACTAAGATGTAAAGACACAGGACAGGGTTCCAATGCTGATAACAGCTGTAATAGGGGGAGCAGAAGAGAGAGGAGGTACAGGTAAATTAGAATACTAACTAGAGAATAAAAGAAAAAGGCAGTTTATATCACAGGGTGACCACAGAGATGAGACTAGAAGGTGGTGGGCAAAAAGCACAGGTGTAGATAATAGTAGTAATATCTGTCTTAGTTACTGTCCTGCCTAAAGCAGGGCCTGATACAAGGATTTGGTCACAGGTAGTTTATTTAAGTGGAGATTCCATGTATCGACATTTAGGGAGTAATCTGAGTGTTGCAGAGAAAGGAAAAAAGCCAATAAAAAGTGTGTTATTGAGCTGGTAAGCACTTGGGAAACGGGGGCTCAGTCTGTCTGCGAACCTCTAAGGAACCTTGTGAAAGGCTGGGAACCCCCTAAGGAACCTTAGAATTGTCCCACCAAAGGAAGGTAGACTGGGGCATTTATCCATGGACTGCTGCACTCCAGGGCATTGTCTTCCCTTGAACCTCTGGGTTGTACTTGTGTGGACTAAGTGGCTTTCCCAGGCTTGAGGAAAACAGGTGAACAAACAAACCGGCACGTACATGGTGTGGGACTTGTCTGGAACCATCAGTTTCAGCTGGATTGAAATCAGCTGGACTATGTTTTATGGTTCCATATGCAACAAATATCTGATATATATAAATGTGCCTGTGTGCACATGGAAACACACACGTGTGTGCACACACCCACAAAATCAGTCCTCAGAGGAACTCTGTGAGGCACGTACTATTATCCCCATTTTACAGATGGGGAAGCTAAGGTATATAATTAAGTAAACTGCCAAAAATAAAACAGCTAGTAACTGGCACAGCTGGGATTTGAACTAAAATAGTCCGTTCCCAGAGTATCTGTACTTAATCCTTACATGGTGTAGTGTGATGGGTCGCTTTTGTGTGGCCTTTCTAGCCATCGTCTTGTAACTCCCACCCAGGTGATTGAGTAGGATTGTGCAGATAGGGTAATTGTAGCCCACCAAGGGGATTGGTTAGTTGTGCTGTCTCCCTGGGCTTGAAATGAGACATCCCAGAGGTGGAATGAGAAGAGCCCACCACCACCAAGAAGAACAGCCAGGAACTAGAGAGCCCTCTGGACCCCAGGTCCCTGTGCTGAGAAGCTCCTGGAAGCAAGAGACAGAGAGAGAGCAAGCTGTAACCCTGAAGATGGTGAGAAGCAGTGGCAGGAGACACCCAGCAGGCAGAGAACTGGCAGCGGAAGACATCACGTTGGGCTTCGCAGCCCACAGAGAGAGAAAGCTGAGTGCCTTTGGGCAGAGGCCTAGGGCCAGGGAGAGGCATGCTGGTGAGCAGGGCTGGGAAGAGGCTTCCATAATGGAAGAACTGTATCCTTGAGTGTTCAAGAGCCTGTCTTGTAACCTGTTACTTCCCTAATAAACCCAATAACTGTAAGTATGGTCTGTGAATTCTGTGTGGCCATTGCAATGAATTATTTAACCCAGCAGAGAAATAGAGAGTGCTGTGGGAGGGATGGTTGTTGTCAAAATTGGTAAAGACGGTGGAGAGAAGGGGCATGTTTGACCTCTGCCTCACAGGAATCAGCCTTGGGCTGTTGATCTTGATTCTCCTTCCCCCTTGTGAAGTTAGAGGAGGTCAGACACTGCCCCCACACCATTTTTACACATGGTAACTGTCCCTCAAAAACTGACCAAAATCAAATGATCCTAATATCTTAAGAGATAAGCATTTTATAAGTTTGAGTACAGGACTTACTGATGTGATTAGTCTTCACTTACTCAGCGAAATGGCATATCTTCTAATAATCTCTGGTGGAGGGGTCAAGCTAGGAGAGAAGGAGAGCAAGACCCCCTTTCACCATGAGACAGTCATTGCATAAAAACAAAATGAGTATTTGGCTTATTCAGACTTGTTCATAGAAGCTTTTTTTTTTTTTTTAATTCTTAAAGAGTTTGAATATTAGTGGAGATGAAAGTCATTGTCATTGCTTTGGGGATTTTTGTCATTCCTACATGCAAATACAAGTTAATTAGTAGGGGAACCATTGCTTCTGTAGCTTCTTTTCCTTTCAGATTTGCAGCATAGAAGACACATGGCCTTCCAAGGTCTTCTGTACCGTTGAATAAAAAACCCACGACAAGTAGTCCCCAACTTACAATGTATATGAGTTATGATGAACCACACTTAGGACCATCTATTTTTTTTAATACATCTTATTGTTAGTAATATGTACTATATACAATGTTAAAATATATCTGTAAGTTTATATGTAATGTTTCCAATCCCCAAACATAAATAAAAATCAGATTTATAAAGATACTGATAATAAAAGGCAGTAATATGGAAACTTAAAAAAAAAAAACGTATTAAATTTATGTCAAAACCGACTTACGACGGAGTCAGAACTGAACTTTATCAGTCGGGGACTGCCTGTATGTGCATCAAGTGGTTTACTTAACTACTCAACTTTCTCTAAGATAATAATGGTCTTCAAAGACTTGGTTAATATGTTTTGCTTGTTTAATTTTATCAAGAATTTTGTTTTTCCCCTAAACAGTCTCATAGCTTATTTTACTCTGAGTTCGTCTTGAAAAGCAACCAATTCTCTAAACAACTTTGGTATTGCTATTTGAAACTAAACATCTAAGGGTTGAAGTTTTTAAAAGGGAGAAAATCAAGTTTTGATTAAAACAAGTTATAAGAGTGAGACGTGAATGACTTAAAAGGAGGGAAAGTTCTTATCTTGTTTCCATTAAGCTCACTTTTTGCTCAAATTCTGCTCACTTTTTTTTTTTTTTTTTTTTTTTGGCTCTAACAAAGAGAAATTTATTTCTTCACAGTAAGGTGGGCTGAAAGTCCAAATTCAGGGCGTCAGTTCCAGGGGAAGTCTTTTTCTCTCTGTCGGCCTTCTCTTCCGTGTTCCCCCGGACTAGGAGCTTCTCTGTGCAGGGACCCAGGTCCAAAGGACGCGCTCTGCTCCCAGGACTGCTTTCTTGATGGTTTGAGGTCCCCCTGTCTCACTGCTCACTTCTGTCTTTTATATCTCAAGAGATTGCCTCAGGACACAATCCAGTCTTGTAGATCAGGTCCTGCCTTACTGACACAACGGCCACCCATCCTCCCTCATTAACATCACAGAGGGAGGTTTACAACATACAGGAAGATCACACAGTACCAGGCATCATGGCCTAGCCAAATCGATACACACATTTTTGGGGGGACATAATTCAAACCATGACATTCCACCCTTTGGCCCCCAAAAAATCACATCCTTGCAACATGAAAAACATATTCACCCTATCATATCATAGCAAAAGTCTTAACTCCAAGTCCAAAATCCAAAAATTCCTCTTCATCTGTGAAATCTGGAATACAAGTTATCTGCTTCCAAAGGTACAATGGCAGAACAGGCACAAGCTAGGCATTTCCATTACAAATGGGAGAAACTGGAGGGAAAGAAGTGATAACAGGCACCAAGCAAGTCAGAACACATTACATTAACCGTCAAGGCTTTGAAAATAATCTTCTGTTCTCTGAGACAATTTACACAATAGCCCTGCCCTCCAGACTCTAGGTATTGGCCACAGTCTCTGGATTTTGAGTGGAGGCCCCTTGACCCTGGGCTTCAGCTCCGCCTTCCAGGCCCACTGGAACAGCAGGTCTGCTCCCTTGGCTTTAGGCGAACCATTCTCCCAGTCTATTGGAGTGACAACTCTACCCTTAGAAACACCAGAGGCCATGGCTCCACCCTTTGGAACCCCTGAGGTCATGGCCATACCTTTTGAGGCTGAAGCAGCTCGGCTTCTTGTGTCCCTTGTCTCTTCAGCTTCTGCTTCTGTTTCCTGTGGCCTCTTGGCCCTTGGGCCTCATGATGGCATCTGCCCTGCTGGGGCAAATGTTCAAAGCTCTGTAGTTCCACCAGTATAAGTGCCCAGAGGCACTCCACTCAGCCAGAAAGCCTCGTGCACACAGACACTCAGCTCTCTGGCTCCGTGGGTCGGCTCCAGCGTCATCTCGCACTGTTCTCCTGGTTCTGCTGCTGTAAGTTCTCTGCTGCTGCTGGTCCTCTGTCACTGCTGTACTTCTATCCATTCACAGTTTTAAAACCGCTTCCACATTTTAGGTATCTGTTAGAGCAGCACCCCACGCTCGGTACCAAATTCTGTCTTAGTCATCTAGTGCTGCTGCAACAGAAATACCACAAGTGGATGGTTTTAACAAAGAGAAATTTATTTCTTCACAGTAAGGTAGGCTGAAAGTCCAAATTCAGGGCATCAGCTCCAGGGGAAGTATTTTCCTCTCTGTCAGCCTTCTTCTCTTTGGTGTTCCCCAGGACTAGGAGCTTCTCTGCACAGGGACCCCGGTCCAAAGGACGTACTCTGCTCCCGTCACTGCTTTCTTGATGGTATGAGGTCCCCTGTGCTCACTTTTTAAAATAGTTTATACTGATTTCAAAGGATTAAGGACTCATGCTATTTAACTTTAAGATTATTGGGAGTGTGATAATTAGAGTATTATAAAAGAAAGTAACCAAATGGCATTTTAAACTGTTTATATGTTTACTTCATTTAAGTATCTAAGAGTCTATAAAATGGATTGTGTTCTGCTTCGGAGCAAATATAGAGTTATAAAAGGAGAGAAGAAAATGAATAAAATCCTTATAATTAAGAAATGTAAATCAAGATGATACAAGCCAAAGGCAATGTTAACAAACAAGAGACAGACGAAAAATTTAGAGTGTTTGGTAACATTGTCATGGAAAGAACAAAATTCCTCAACCTGAATTCTACAACTGTATTTCAAAGTTTGCAGAATTTTCAATGCTGTTGCAGAAATGATGAGTTTTCAATAACACCTCTCTAAAGTTTTCATGGGAACAGATATTTAGCTGTGCCCGTGGAAATCCAGAATGGAGACCAGAATTTCCTGACCTCACTTGCAGCTAGGTAGGGACATGTGACTAAGTTCTAGCCAATGGAAGACATTCTATGGCAATTTCTAAAAGCCTTTCTTAAGAGACAATATCCAAACAAAAAAACCAGACCTATTGCTGTCAAGTCATCCCAACTCATGGCAACCCCATGCATTAGAGTAGAACTGTTCCATCGAATTTTCTTGGCTATAATCTTTACGGAAGCAGATTGCCAGGCCTTTCTTTTATGGCACTGCTGGATGGGTTCAAACTGTCAACTTTTAGGTTAGTAATCAAGTGCAAACAGTTTGCGCCACCCAAGGACCTCAAGAGACAGTATAGCAGCCCTTTATCTCTTATTCCCCCTTCCTTTGTCCAGATGCCTGAAAAGCAGATGCCACCACCGTGGATTTAGGGGTCAAAATTATGCAGGGTAGAGCACTAGAAATAGAAAAAGTTGACATTTGCAGAAACACATCAACTCTGAACCATCTACTTAAATTCTTCCATGAAAGAGAAATGAAATTTCATCTTGTTTAAGCTATTGGTTTATTTGGGGTTTTATGTTTCTTGCCTCTGAAGCTAATCATACTGGATACAGAGGCAAAATTCAGCGAATATAATATGTTGCTACTATTGTTGCAGATGAACTTTCAAATGATACTCATTGTTTAAGGAAACTTTACTTTCCAATACATTTTAATATTCAGCAATATTAGCAGGGTGAAATAAGAAAGGAAAAAAGGGCCTTGTTAATATTTTAGTGGATTTCCTTCTAGTCTTTTTTCTATGCCTAAGATTTTAGTTGCGTACTGTAATTATGTCTATGCATCTTTAAATTATAGTTATTTCTGTATATTGCATCATGTTAATAAACAATGTTTAATGGCTATAATTTGTTAATTTATATGCCATGAATATTTAATGGCTACAAAATGATAAATTGAGGTATGAGAATAGCCTTGTTAAGCACAAGCTCAGTGAATAAATTTGGAGATAGGCTCTAGGGTGTTGTAACTTAAGCAAAAACTCCCCTCTGAAACAACATAAGGGCCAAAAAGCAGAAGATACTAAAGCAGAGTCCATAGAGGAAGGCTGACTCTAAAGCCAATGAAAGTAAAGGTATGAAATGCTGAATCTGGAAAGGCCAAAGGTGGAAGAATCTATAGTCATTTTCAGGAGTTCACAGATCAGTGGCAAGATCCTATGGCAATAGATGAGTATCAAAAAAAGAAAGACACACGCACACACACACACACACACACACTTAAACAAGAATGGGGGGCACATGACCATAATGTTTTAGTAGGTTGTTCTGGCTTAAATGATTAGGTGTACTGGCCAGAGTTAAGATTAAAATTATTCTTAATATATTATTGTTACATATATAGGTGGTTTCTATTTTTTCATCATTATAAGTAATACTTCAGTGTAGAAAAATGAACATAAAACACACACACACGTTTAATGTTTTAAGATTATTTCCATAAAAGAAGGTATTAGAAGTGGAATTGCTGAGTTGCTATATAGTTTGTTTTTAAGTCTCTTTACAAAAATTTCCTAATCTTTTTTCATAAAGTTTGTAGCAAATAAGACTGTCACCAGTAATGGATTTGGCCTTGTTTAATCACACTGACTATAATCATAAATAATTAAAAGTAAAAAAAAAACAACTTTTTTTTATAGGTGATATATACAATGTTGGAGCCCTTGTGGTGCCAGTGGTTAAGAGCTCGGCTGCTAACCAAAAGTTCACCAGTTCAAATCCACCAGCCCCTCCTTGGAAACCCTATGGTGCAGTTCTCTGTCCTATAGGGTCACTATGAGATACAATGTTATTCTCATTTACATTTCTTTGGTTAATACAGAAGGTGGACAGTTTCCCACAATTATATACTAACTTTATTAATTTAGTAGATTAATGTCTTTGCCTATCTGTCCAACACTGATATATTACAAAAGGAATAAAATTTAGTAAATAGCTCTGTGTTCAAAACATTCAAATGCAAAAAGCCAGGATTTACGTTGTATTCAAGTAAGTGGGGTATATTATTTGCCGTTTTTTCCAATAGAGGTTTTTAAGCAAGAAAATGAAATAATCAGACTAATTTGGGGGAAGATAATCCTGACATCATTGTAGAGGGTAGGCTGGGTTAGACAAAAAATGGAGGTAGAGAAACCAGCTGGGCAACTGCTGCAGTGACCTAAGAGAGAACACTGAGGTTCTCAACCATGCTGCCGCCCATGCGCTAGCTGTGGGAGTCATTTAGGAGATGTTTTCTGTTCTTAGACAAGTGATCTATAATCTTATCCCAGCTAGAACAGGTCTGGAGGATATACCGCTTTGGTTATGGTGTCTTGCTACAGCAACGATTATTGGCGGTACGGGGGCTGGGGAGTGGGGAGGTTGTGGACGGGAGATGCAAGGTTCTAAAATCTCCCTATTGTCCTGTTGGTTCTCTTAGGCCCACATCCCTGCCACTATCACTCTCTTAAAAGCATTGCCTCAGCCTCCCCTCCACGGTCATCTGAGCTAGATGACAGGAGCTCAGTGCTAGGTAGTTGACAATTTACAATCAGAATAGTGCCTGAAATTGCAATCATTCCATTTTAACACAAAAGACCTCTGTGTGTTTTAAATAAATTTTGTGTTAAATGACCCATGTGATTGACTGCAGACTTTCCAGAGAGCAAGTGTTAGAATCTTGTGAAAGTTTGACCGGTATAAATTATGAATAAATTATTTTAATAGCCTCTTCAGATACTGAGTCAGCATCACATGACTAAATAAACTGGAAATATTAACAGAAGTCTTGAACCTGGGATAAACTAATATGTCACAAGTAATTTTCTCCTTGATAATTATTTACCCAGGATAAATACAAATGTATTTCCCAATAATACAAAAATAAATTATTAGTTTTTCCTAAATACTAGGTATTAGCAAAATCCCTGGATGGTGCAAATTGTTAAGCATTCCACTACTAGCTGAAAGGTTGGTGGTTTGAATGCACCTAGAGGTGCCTCAGAATATAGGCCTGACAATCTTCTTCCAAAAAAGTCACAGCCTTGAAAACCCTATGGAGCAGTTCTACTCTGTACACGAGTTCGCTGTGAATCAACTCGACAGCAGCGAACAACAACAGGTATTACAGTTAGATAAATATAGTGACTTAGGGTTGGTCAAAAAGCAGGTGTCCAAGGAGTTCGTTAAAAGAATAAATGAGGTATATTGAAAGTCTGACATGTGCACCAGGCTTTGGATCAGGTATTTTTATTAACCAGTTGCTTCAGAGTTGATTCTGACTCATGGTAACCATATATGAGTCAAAATAGAACTGTGCTCATAGGGTTTTCAATGGCTGTGATTTTTCAGAAGTAGATCATCAGGCCTTTCTTCCGAGGCACCTGTGAGTGGACTTAACTTCCAGCCTTTGGGTTAGTAGCTGAACCCATGAACCGTTTGCCGCCCAGGGACTCCAGGCCCTGTCAGCCTAAACAGCAGTAACCAATTTTTCTCTTCAGTGTCTGTGTCACTGGAATACTGCATAAGTAATTCCTGTTAGATTCCCATGCTAAACTGGTGTTCTGACCTTGTTTTATCATAGGTGGCAGCACAAAAAACATTAGCAGTTTTCAGATTGGGTATCTAGGTAAACATCGCTTTTGGTTAAGATCCAGCAGGAAAGTAATAAGGCAGCAATTTCAGATGTCATAGAAGCCAAGAACACATAGGGTGAGGTGCATTTTCTTTACACAGCTACGAATATAAAGGACAGACATTCTTCATCTGCCAGCGCACTGAGGAAGGAGCAAAAATGGTTTAGCATTATTTAAAGCTCATAAACTGCAACCATAAATCAGCAAATCAGCTAATGATTGCCTCTGGGTAGTGATACATGTCGAAAAACAAATGAGGAAAGGTACTCAAGGATTGCACTTGGTAGCTACTGAAAAAATTAAAGTTCCATCTTCATAAAAAAACTGTTTAAAGGATGTTATAAAGGGTTGTGCCCCGGTAGCAGAACAATTACTGCTTCAAATGAGTATGTTTTATAATAAATGCTACCACATCAACTGTGCTTTTCAGTGCTAAATGTTGTAAATGATTCATACTGTTCCCAGGAAGATGCAATTGCAGAGCTCATTTGGGAAGATACAGTCAATCCTGTCTTAGCAGAGTGCGTGTAAATACCGAGTGTTTGATCCACAGAAACAGAAGTGTCATGTCATCAGTGAGAACACAATAAATATTTATTAATGAGGCTGCTAATAAAATCAGAAGGAAACATTAATCTTTGTAAAGCCAAGTTAATCTTCTGGATCTTGTTTACTTTCTGCTTCTACTTTATTCCTTATTTTAAACATAATGATGAAATCTTAAAAGGCTGAGTTATTTTGTATTATGAATGTATTCAAGAAGGATTCACTGAACCTTTTCCATATGCAAAACACTGTTGGAGGAGAAGAGATAAATTTAAATATGTGGGGCCTGACCTCAGATAGTTTACAAAACAATGTTGAGTGTATTTATTTTATTACCTGTTTTCAGAGTATTTAAGTAGCAGTAAGGAGAGTAAGCTGAATGCTTAAACTGTGGTTGCTTGATTCCAATTAGAGCTTGTTAGATGCTTGATTTACCTTTAAAAAAAAATAAGGAAACTATCATTTCTTTTGATTAGTATTAGCAGAGTTCAAATACCCTGAGATTATAGAACCGTAAGTAGTTTTAAGGGTCACTGTAAAGTTATAAATTCAGATTTCTTTCGATAAAAATTTAAACTCTAAAATTTAATTCCAGAGTATAATAAACTGGCAGGAAACAGATGGCTCCCAGTGGTCACAAAAGCCTGTTGTTTGGGCTGCATGTCTCCATTTCAGTTTATGAAGATCATTTCCTGTGTGATCAGAGAATGAAATGTAGGGACCTAGAAGGATTTAGAGAGCTTATTTTTCTCCTCCCACATAGAAGCAGGATAAGAATTTCAGTTCTCCTGGGAGCCTTGGTGATGTAATGGTTAAGCATTTGGCTGCTAACTAAAAGGTCAGCAGTTCGAATCCACCAGCTGCTCCTTGGAAACCCTATTGGACAGTTCTACTTTGTCCTATAGGGTCGCTATGAGTCAGAATCGACTTCACAGTTTTGGGTTCAAGCCAGGGCTTCAAACTAGTTTGTTCTGGTTTGCACCCCTGCTGAGAATTTGCATTTCCACCCCAGATATACTGAATCGGAATCTACATTTTAACAAGATCCCCAGGTGATTCTTATGTATAATAAATTTGGAGAACCACTGTTCTACTAGTGGTTCTCAGAATTGGTTCCCAACCAGCAGCATTAGCATTGCCCAGGAACTTGTTAGAACCGAAACAAATCATTCACAGCTCTGGTTCAAGCCTCTGAGCATACTGAGCTCAATGGGGATGCCAACGTTGAGGATTCACCATGGGCAGCTGCTGGAGCAGAGACCCCGGTTACGTCCTGCATTACCGTGTGCCATCACACATCACACATGCCACTTTGGATGAGAAAGGTGGCTGCCCCTGTGTCTCAGTGGGCACCCATGTTTGTTTTTATCTGTAATGGATTTCTAAGAGGAAGCCAGTTTAGTATAAGTTAGTCCTAATCTTTCTGTCTTTTGGCACCTTGGTTGTGGAGGATTTTAAGCTTCAAATCATTTCTCCTTTCCTTGTTTTGTTTTTTCTTTTTTCTTTCTTTTTTTTTTGATATTTGTTTGTGTTTAGGAAGCAACTTTTCAAAGAACTAAAAGTGGCTTTAACTATTATTTATGTTATATTGATTATTTTAAAAAGTTGCTATTATTTAAAGGTATTAGGTTGTATGTTATAATTGAATCCTAGAACTTATGAATGAGATGTTTGAAAGCCACTAAGCAAAATCATTTTTATGTTATCCACTTTTACAAGGTCAAAAGTTATAAGACGTAAGATGTAAGAAAAAAAGTATCTTATGTTACTAGTTTGACACAGGCAAAAATTATTTATTTTGAATATATGAAATTTTAATATCATTTTACAATGTTATGTTTTGTTTGAAGTTTCTATCCATTTGAATTAAAAATGATGTTGTAAAACTCCTTTGAAAATTCTTTGAAAATGACCCCTTCTTTTTATGCATGCAAATTTCTTTACTGTTTTTTGCCCTAGTAATAATTCAGGACAAATATTATTATATAAAGGTAACAAAAAAACCTGAAGAGATTATTTCACTGAAAATATGCTGCTTAATCATTAATACACAAACAATTTGTGGATATTTCCATTCCAAAATAAATATCCACTCAGTGGCGAAGAAATGGCAAAACTAGAAGCCATCAGTCATGAACTTCTACATTTCTTATTTACTCCTCCACATTTCTTTATCCTCCAACCTTACTCCCTTATTCAATATTAGTATGATATTCTCTCTCCTCCCTTCAGGAACATTTCTGCTTCTTTCTAATCTAAGGCTATCCAAATACTTGTGTTCTTGATCTTTTACTCACTTTCAATAACTTATTAACATGTTAGTTTCCCGTACTTTCTCTTAAAATTTTACCTCTTTGCTACTGTCTCTTATCCTACAAATAATTTCAACTTCACTGCTGTAATACAACCAAAAATATAAAGTAACCACCAACAACAAAAATTTAGAAAGCTTATTGACTTGTCCAGCGTCACACGGAAAACAAATAGCAAAGCTGGGAATTAAAGCTAGCCAACAATGGACTCTGTACACCTGACTATTGAACGCTTTCACCTCCTTGGATATTAGCCTTGGTCCCTATCCATTCATTCACCTATCGATCTATTCAGCCATTTATTCACTCTTTTCACAAATATTTATTATTTACTGGTTTACTGCTAGCCATACACTTGCTAGGTATAGGGGATTCAATGCAAAATAGCTAGAAACCGTGATGGAGTGGGATGGAGTGATACAAAAATTGCCCAGAGAATCATAGGAATAAATACATAGCTATAAATTATAATTCAGTAGCTATGGGAGAAAGTAAGAAAAGTAAAGTTTGCCATCAGATGATATTAGTTTAACAACTATTTTAGATCGAAGGGAAGAGCTCTAAGATGAGATCTGAAGGATGTGAAAAATTAGCCCAATATAGCAGTGGGAACAGCATTCTAGCCAAAGGAAAGAGCATCTGCAGAGTCCCTGAGGTGAGCAAAACATTGACCTATTAATAGAAATCTAGAATCTCTGGGCAATTCTGAGTCTAGAGGAGAGTGGTGGGAAATGACCCTGAAGAGATAGAAAGGGATAGATTATTTAGAAAAACTTAGTTTATGGTGATTATTTTTTTGACTTTATGGAATGGGAAATCTTTGAAGTTTGTAACAAAGGGATTATATGACCATATTTGTAGTTTTAAAAGCTCACTTTAGTTTAGCATAGAGAATGAATTGGAGCTGAGCAAGTGAAGAAACAGGAACCACTTAGGAATTCATTTTATTAGTCCAAGTGAAAGACGATAGTTTCCTGCCTTACTGTGGTGATAATGGAGGTGTGTGAAAATAAACAGATTCGAGGTATATTTCTATTTACAATCAATCACAGGAGCCTGAATAAATCGTAATTTTTTCCTGAGCTTTGGTGTCTCCTTTATAACATTCTCATATATTACACACAGGATGAAGAAGATAATATAAGTTAAAGAGCTTTGATTTATAAAAGAAACAATAAGGCATTTTCACTATTGTATTATGACAATGATATACATAAATATTTTTGAGGTAAATTGTATTTAGAAGAAATATTTCCAATATACATGAAATAATATTAAGAATAATATAAGCTAAGTGATTATTGCATAGTGCCTGGGATCTTAAAAGCTTGCAAGCAGCCATCCAAGGCACAACAATTTGTCTCTATTTGCATGGAGCAAGAGAGGAAGAAGGAGAACCAGGAATAGGAGGAGGATATGGAAAGTGTGGCTAATTGTCTCCATGAGCAATTGTCACCGTTGCTGTGAGACCAGAGGAATTACCTTTACTGAACATTTTGATCAAGGATTATGTAGAGGAATTCTGACCAAAAGGGGGAAAATGGAGAACAGAATTTCAAATTCTCATGGACTCCAGACTTCCTAGAGCCCTGGGGGCTGGAATAACTCCTGAAACTATTGCCCTGAGATAATCTTTAAAGCTTAAGTCAGTAATATCTCCTGAAGTCTTCTTAAAACTGAACAATAGTTTATCTTAACTACTAAAAAATGTTTGCCTTGAACATTATGCTCTTTTGAGAACTATCTATATGGGATCAAAGTGATAATAGAAGCTTGAAAGAAGAAATACGAATCTTAAGGGTAAGTGGGTTTATGTTAATGCGGGAGGAACAACTCAGAAGAGGAGGGTGAATGATTGCACAACTCGAAGAATATAATCAATGTCACTGAATGGTACATGTAAAAACTGTTGAATTGGTCTGTGTTTTGCTGTGTATATTCTCAACAACAACAAAATAAATAAAATTGTAAAAAAAGGAATAATATAAACATTAGCACATCCTTCATTTGTGGGAAGATTAAATATCTATGGGTTAAGTGATAGAATTATGTCTTTTCTTTAATTTTTTGTATATGTGGCCTTAGGACTTGACTCAAATATAAATGTAACTTAATTTAAGGATATTTTTATTTGGAACACCTCAGAAATTGAGATCTACAAAATATGTATGACAACATAAGCTGTTTAGACAGAACCGGGTATGCATTCCCAACTTTTAACTTCACAACCTATATGTAACCGATACGTTTAAGAATCATTCCATACCAACCCTGAACTCTGACCATCTTTTATTAATCCCTGTGGAAAAAAACTGCATACAGGCAGAAATAATTTGATCAGATTAGTGTCCTTACTTAGTGCCTTTCCCAAATTGTTCTCCTTCCCTTTTTTAGAATTCTAAAGAAAAAGTGGTAGTCATTGCTTGCCATCAAATTTATTCCGACTAATAATGACCCTATAGGAGA
Source organism: Trichechus manatus latirostris (assembly GCF_000243295.1). NCBI lineage: Eukaryota > Metazoa > Chordata > Mammalia > Sirenia > Trichechidae > Trichechus > Trichechus manatus. The sequence goes on along the minus strand of NW_004444108.1, from coordinate 5,535,242 downwards.
GAGTAGAACTGCCCCCATAGGGTTTCCAAGGCTATAATCTTTATGTAAGCAGATTGCCAAGTCTTTCTTCTGCAAAGTGGCCAGTGGGTTCAAACTACTGACCTTAATGACTGCACGAGGGCACCTTAAAGAGACATTTAGCATGTTTAATATCTTTCTGACTCCCGTACCAGAAGGGGTTTTTTTCTCGTTTGTTCTGTTTGTTTGAGTTTTTTGTTGTTGTTGTTATTTGTTTTGTTTTGTTTTTTTGTCACTGTCTAAGCTTAATGGAAGTTCTCAGGTGTGTATTTTCCCTTCTTGCCAGCTAAAGGGGCATCTGCTTCATACCAGTCCTATAAGTGTACAGGTTCTTCACCTCGTTTTCTGGGCTGGATGTAGGCAGGTGTTAGAGGTTTCCTGAGCTGTTGAGTGGGGGTTGTTCACAGAAGTTGGTCAGAATGGGTGTTCCTGTACATAAGGCAATGGTGTGCTGCATGTTGTTAATTGCTTGTCTGTCCCAGACGAAAAAGAACATGAACGGTAACTGATTGCAAACTCAGTTTCCACGTGGTTCTAGTGCTGGCAAGAGTACTCTAGTACTCTGAGTCAGGTGCCGTGCACTCCTTACCTATTCCACTCATCATGTGATGAAATCAATGGGGGGAAGGGGAGAGTGGGCAGGAATATTCACTCTGAAACTAAACATCGGAATGTTTCCATCTTACGCTAGGACTGGCTGCTTTTTTACTTCGTAGTCATGAATCCATTGCCTTTGATTTTTGTTTGGTTGTGACTCTTTCCTCCACCAAAACAATAGCTGACACCTGCTTAACTATTGGTGCCTAAGGAAGGGATGGTCTCCCGAATGAAAAAAATTGCCGACAACAGATGTATGCATGCAGAATCATGTGTTAAAATGTTATCCTATGTACTAACTATTATTTCAGTAGTTACTAAAACATAGAACAGTAGTGTATACTTTGAATAGTTACATGGAAGTTAATAGTAGAATGAGGCATGTTCTGATTTGTGAATTATAGTTTCTTTTTTCTTTTTAAAACTTACAATTGTATTAGCATGAGATCATTTAAGGTTAAACTCATAGTAGTACTCTACTTCTAAAGTCCTTCATACACCTTATTTAATATTTAAGATCCTTTTTATGATCCCTTATCTGCCTAATCAAAGAATATTATGTCATGGATGAATGAATTCTGCTACTACTGATCAACAGATAAATTCTTATATTTCAGATAATTTATTCTCTAGTATATAAATGCTTAAAGAAAAAAAATAGCATTCTCTTTGCATAATATGAGAGAAGATTTTTTTAGCCTCTTGCCAACACCAACTAATTAAAGCCTAATACTATGGTCTCCTATAAGTAATACAGTGATTTTGGATTACTTAACCAATATTATTAATTTATCATACGTATGTGTGTATGTGTGTATATTCCATCTTGAATTTCTAATAGGTGTAACACTAAATATAGCCACGGTGTCATTACTTTAAGCCAAGTGACACTTCATCTGTACTAAATAATTGAAGAGAGGTCATAGACATCCATTTTATTTCTCTAGTTAGTTATAGTGCTGATGTCTGAATACAAATTAGATTCATCTGTTGCAAATAACACAAAGCAGTCAAAGGAGTTTTCATGCTGCAGGCACATTTTTCTTATTTACTGGAAGCATTAAAAATGTGTCCCACCTCATTTTATCTGAGTAGATAGATAATAAAACATGAAAAATTTCATAAAGTAAAAAACAAAAGAAAAAGGCAGGGTACCAGATCTTCCTGTCATTTTGGCAGCTTCTCAACTCTATCCCAAGATGCATGTATCTTTCATATGGAAAAAAAAATATATGAAACCAGCCTTACAAGAAGTCTGTGCATAAGGGAAATCTGGAAATGCATATGGAATACATAAACTAAGGTCTACTGCATTGATTCACAATAGAGCCACCTGGGCAGAAAAACAATCCAGAATAGTTTGAACAGCCACTGAAGGACAAAAAAATAGTAGCAAAGGTGAGACAATGCTAGTCTATTTTATTGGCCAGACACAAAAATTCCCAAAACAGTTCTGATTCCATGTAGTAGATAGTAAAGGGAAACTAGACTGAGAAGCAGAAGACATTGTCATTCTAGCTGTGCTCCTCCTGAGTTAGGTAAGCTTGAGTGTGGCACTTAATCCCTCTTGAACTCCTCAGGCTTTTTGCCTTAAAAACTGAGAGCAGTTTGACAAAAATGGTTTAATTGGCTGCTCACAGTGTTTGTCATCCTGTGAAACTCGCCCAAGTTAAAGAATAATAAAAAGAACAACAAATTCTCCATATGTGCATGAGAAGCTGCGGAAATAAATGATGGTCATCAAATTTGCAAAGCTAATTATTTAATTTGTTAATAAGACTATACCATATTCTTAATTTTACTAGTGCCTTAACTGTTACTATTGAAATTCATCTTAGAAGTGTCTTATATATTATGTGCAGTGACTTACAGTACATTTGCATCTATATTGCTGGAGTCCAAAAACAATGTCAGTGGAAGATTTTCTATTCTAAAGTTGAAAATCAAATTCCTCAAAGGTTTGGGAAGACATTATGTACAGGCTGGGTTCTTTGCCTTTCTTCAGTACCCTGTACTGTTCAAAGCTGTTTCATATCCATTATCTTAGTAGATCCTGGCAGTGGTATTGTGAGATGGCTCGTGCTGATGGCATTATTCTATGCTATGAAAGAGAGGAGTGAAGCACTATGATTAATGAGCTGTGTCCAAGGATCACACAACACAACTGATTAGTGAAAGGCCTCCCGACACTTAGGCTTGTATTCTTTATATACCTCATTGTTATTGCAATTAAAAGGCATCAATAAGAAACACTTACTGTAGAATGATTACATATGCACGAGAAGTGCAACTGTTACAGTCTGAAGTTGTCATCTCCCATAGGGAAACTCTTCGCAGCAGGTTTTGGCTGCATCTCTACAAACTTTGCTAATCAAACTGGCAAACTTAAAAATCTGATGACAGTGAGATCTGTGATAAGTGAGGTGTCATTCTGGCAAAAGAATTCCAGTTAGAAACTATGACAAATGCTGTTTCTATCCCTTTGCTTTACTCATAGTGGGCGAAGATAGAAAGAAAAAGGGAAAGACAACACCACAGATGTAGGAAGGAAGGAAAGAAGGAACAAAGGAAGGAAGAAATGATCGCAGGAATGAAAACTAAAAACAAATGATATGAAATGTTTTCTATCAACACATCAATTTTTATATTTTATAATAAAAAAATTGAAATACCTTATTTTAATAAACACTGTGACAAGTAAATAGAACCCACAGTTGTTAAGTATACATAAAAGAGAATTGTACTTTTTTCTATTAAATTATCCTTTTACAAAAAAAATAGCCTATGTATTAGTCTATTTTAGATTGCCATCTTAGAAAGATGAGACTTATTCTCAGTGTACCAGTTATAGATCCAATTCTGTCCTCCAAAATATGTGTTGGAATTCTAATCCTTATACCTGTGGATGCAACCCCAATTGGAAATAGGCTTTTCATTGTTATGTTAGATCATACACAAATAGGGTGGGTTCTAAATCTAATCACTTTTGAGAAATAAAAAGACCAGGTTAGATACATGCACATAGGGGCAAAGATAGATGCCAAGTGAGGATTGCCAAGGAATGCCCAGGGCTACCATCAAAAAAGGAATCAACACAGCTGAGACTCTGATTTGGACTCCTAGCCTCTGGAACTGTAAGAATATAAATTTCTGTTCTTTAAAGCCACTCACTTACGCTATTTGTGTTATAGCAGCACTAGCAAACTAAGACAACACCTTTCCTAACACAAGAAATTAGGGATTAACCCTGCAAACGACCTCAAGGCAGCAAAACCTCTACCTATGGACCCCATCCGTCAGTGTGTTGGCACAGTGACATCTTTGCATTGGCTTTTAGAGGAACAAACATTTTTTAAAAATGCAAATAAAGTAGATGCCCTTCAACCAAACAAATTAGCTTTTGAGACCATTCATTATTCCAATTATGAGGAAGAAAATTAAACCAGAAGCAGAACTACCAAAGGTCAAAGAACTCATCCTCTCTGCTGTTAATTAGTTTTAGAATGCTAACTGACTACATTCACATGTTCTCTTCATTATGTAGTTTCATTGTATCTGATATTTCATATGCTGATTAAACACACATTTTTGTTTTTAACTAACAATATTGAAGAAAGCTGGGGAGGAGGAAGCCTTTTGTCTTTGGGTTCCAAAAATTGGGAAAATACATTTGGTGGCTCAAAATAGTTCTTTTTATTTGATTAATTCTACCTAATAGCATTTCTTTCTAAGCAGCTATTGATGTTTAGTGATATGTACCAAAATGATATGTATGGCTAGAAATAAGAGCAAAACAGAAATACTTCTGAGGTTAATGAAACTATAGGTGGAGACTATGTATGGAAAATGAAAGTTGAATAATTTAGAAAAATCTAACAACAGGTATAAATAAAATCTTCAATACTTATATATAGTCTTCCCCTTAACTCTGGTTGTTGTATAGAAATACTTAGAGTCATTTGAGGAAGTTTCAAATGAAAGGCAGAGGAAAGGAGGTGGAGGGGGAGAGGAGAGGAGTACAAAGAGTGAGGCTATATGTTTAAATTTTAAAGAAATGGATGGAGTTATTCAGGGATATTATGTTCTTTCAGCAGGGTTTCCTAAAGAGTTTCAGAAATATATTTTACTGGAGAGAAACTAGGAGTAAATTCAGTGTAACCATAGTATTTTTCACACCAGAATGTCTGGAACTACACTTGCCCTTGGAAGAGCTTTTCAAGTCATTAAAGCCTGCCTTTTCCAACTACCTCAAATGATGAATGATGGAGAACTATATGCTGGGGTTTCATTTAATTCATATCTGAAAGGAATGTTATAGCTCACGACCAAATGTCTTCCAAATAAACACCTTGTTGATTGATGTGATACATCATAAGACAGAAGGTTTTCTGAATTGGGAATATATGATAGAAGCTGAACATATGGTATTATATAGGAAAAGAAACTCTTCCAGAATGTGTGAATGAAATAGCATTTTCAAAGCTATTTCGAAAATATTACATTTTGGAGATGTTAGCAATTGCTTGGCCTAGAATTTAATCAACAGGAAGAACTTTGAAAATACTTCAGAACAAAGAATGTAAGTAATGTGAAAAATGTCACTCAGGCCAGAAATCATTGCTAACAAATTGTCATGACTCTGTGCTACAGGCATCATTCATACCAATGTCAATAACGCCTCCACAAACTAATTTCATAGGTATACCAAGATATATCTAATGTAAACAGCCTGTCTTTTTTGTCCTTTCAGCATCTGTTCTGGTAAATCCATTGAAATATTTTTCAAAAAATGTTTTACAGGATAGTTGTAACAAAAAAAAATTGTCTAGTTGTGACTAGTATGTAAAATGAGAATTAGCATAAATTACATATGTCTGGCCCAAAAGAATATTTATAATCCATTAAGATTTTCATAAAAATTTAATTTCAATCAACTAACTATGTTTATAAAGGTTAAATTATGGAACCTAAATCTGTTTATATTCTAAAAGTCTGTAGTCACAAATATAGTCACAATTCAATCAATACCAGCTCATTTAGACACGAAAGGCTTTGAGTCTTCCATTCCAGTGTCTTTTAGGTTCCAGATTGCCAAAGGTTATCAGCAGACAGATTATGCCTGAGATCCAAACACTTTTGTCTTTCTCCATATGGACCATTCTTAAGGAGTTTGATTATCAGTCAACAACAACAATAAAAACAGACAAACAAACCCATTGCCATTGAGTCAATTCCGACCTATAGTGACACTATAGGACAGAGTAGAACTGCCCCATACGGTTTCTAAGGCTGTAAATCTTTACGGAAGCAGACTGCCACATCTTTCTCCCACGGAGTGGTTGGTGGGTTTGAACCACTGACCCTTCGGTTAGCAGCCAAGCCCTTAACCAGTGTGCCACCAGGATTCCAGCATATATAATAATGCCTTAAAATACAAGTGCAGCTGGTTCTTGGATGGCCTGTACTCAGTGTGATACAAACAGAAGTTAGCTTTATTTATTTGTAGCCACTGTCATTCTCTTTTTCTTATCCTTTCTCACAGCTTGAGCAAATTTTATGGCTTTCTATTTTTTCTCCTCTATGTCTTAATTTAAGGAGCCCTGGTGGTGAAGTGATTAAGCACTTGGCTGCTAACTGAAAGGTTGGCACATGGAACCCACCAGCCACTCTGCAGGAGAAAGATGTGACAGTCTATTCCTTAAAGATTATAGCCTAGCAAACCTTATGGGGCAGTTCTAGTCTGTCCTATAGGGTCTCTGAGTCAGAATCGACTCGGCTCCAATGGGTTTTCGCCATCTTAATTTAGGCAATACAAGTTTTGAAAAGCCCAGTTATTTCCAATTTATAATTTCAGTTTCAAATTCAAGTCAAAGCTCCACTTTTTCCTCAAGCTTAGGCCAAATTTACAGCTGAGAGTTTCCAAGGCTGTAAATCTTCACAGAAGCCTACGGGCCACGTCTTTCTCCCACGGAGCAGCTGGTTGGTTCCAACAGCTGACTAGTCAGTTAGCAGTTGATTGCTTAACCACTGCACCACCAGGGCTCCTCTGATTATTGGTCTGTGGCCCCTGATCCCTGATAAGTGCTAATTTCAGACTATGGCACTACATAGTTTAAAATGGGCTCTTAAAAACATTTTCTCATTTACGCCTCCCAGTACTCCTTTGAGTTATGTATTTTAATCACATTATCTCATTTGAGGAAAGCAAGGCCAGGGATTTCCCAAAACAGAAATAGTAGCTGGATTCAGATTTTCTGATGTCAAGTTGTGGCCTTTATTTACTTTATCATATTAACACATTTGAAGTTATTTGAAGCTTTTGAGACATACTAGAAGACAAGAGGGAAGAGATTTTTTTAGATAAAAAGGTATGCAGCCCACAAACCAAATTATAATTGAAGTGGCCATTTTCTAAAACTAGCTCTAAGTGAAATTATTCATTTTAATATTTAGAAATAATTTAGTACATTGTATATTTCCCATTTTATTAATGTATAAATATCTTCACTTTATACAATTACTTAATTCCTTAATTATGCTTAGAGTATGGTTGCAGTTTATTATAGCTAAGATTGCCCTTGGAAATTGTTACAGAAAATTATTATGTAATTAAGTTATTCTTCAAGTTATATTTTTAGTAACTATATAATTTTATTTTTGTTGATCAATAAGCAATTTTTTATCAATATAATTGTATCATCACTATAAGATTTAAGAATATATTTGAGTAATTATAGACAAATCACATTCTGTACACTTGATGTCCACCAAATATATTCATCACATTCATAAAAATACAGGAAGCCCACAACTTTTAGGTAGATTATATTTTAAGTTTCAAGTTTTAATCAGTTGGAGGCATGGTCAGCATGGTGGAGTAGTTAGATTCTTCCTATATCCCTCTTACAACAAAGACCTGGAAAAACAAGTGATTTGATTGAATATCTGCGAGCCCTGAACAAGGCAAAGTTAAGAAATCCATCTGAGTGATACGGGAGAGGGAGACCGTTTGGAAAAGGTGAGGAGGGCCAGAGCCCCAGCGGCAAAACTGCAGCTCTGCAGCCATGCTGTCCATGGTGAAGCAGGCAAACAGCTGTGTGGTGTGCGTGCTTGGGAAGCAGTTTCCACATCGAGAGAGACCCAGCAGCAGAGATTCTGCTTGGACACTCCAAACCAGTGAAGAGCAGCTCCCAAGAGGCTAAGATAAGTACATGCATGCACCCTTTCACGGGGATTAAAAAAAAAAAAAGCCCATTTGGGAAAAACCTCTCTCCCTTTTACCTCCTCCCTCTGTGCTCTGCACCAGGAGACGGCTGGGCCGGAATTAGATCCCAAAAGGCGCCCTCCTGGCCTTGGAGAGGGAACAAATAAGCTGCTGGCTCCCCTAGTCCAGGAACACTGGGACAGCACAGCTCCTTTGCTGGCCACAGGTATTAGGGATCCTCAGACTCTGAGTGACTTACAACCCTGTATAGACTCGTGGGGACGCATCTCAACAGCGTTAGTCCTCACTGCCACAGTACAACAGGGCAAACATCTGAAGTTTAACTTCAACTGCTTCAGCTGTGAACTGGCAGATTTATGACACTCAAAACAGCCCTGCCCCTTAAGTAGGCACTTTTATCGATTTGCAGCAGGGGCTTGAGGACTGGTGGTAGCTCTTAGAGTGCCTAGTCACCTGCTACAGGAGTCCAACAAAAAGTGGTGCCCTCGAGCCTTTACAGCCAACAGAGTGGGCTGCTTATAGTCCGGCTGCAAAACTCACCTACCTACTCACCCTGGAGAATAGGGACACACTTTCCTTTCAGACTCTCAGGGGCAGCCGTCAGCCCCCTCCCTGGCTCAGCGCGTGATTGCCTACCACAACCAGAGTCTAGTGCCTGCACCAATCACCCATGCCTCTCTAGGACTGGGGGGTGAGAGCCTGCATCACACACTTGGTGACCAACTGCCTGAACACCTGAGCTGAACCCATATAGGAAAATTTAATGGACTCCTATGTGCACATACTTAGTTACAGAATTAACTACCTGGTGACAGGACGTTAGAGATCCAAAAGTGTCAAATATCAAACTAGTGCACATGAGCAGCCTATTATGGCATATCAAAACAAAACAAAATAAGAAACTAGGTCTCACTAAGCAAATAAAAAATAAAATTATAATAAATATTGATGTATCAGAGACAACAGTCAATATCAAGTCACATAAAGAGGCAGTCCATGATGGCTTCAGCAGACTCCCAAAATAAAGAATCAATAAATTCTCTGGAGGAAGAGAACTTCTTGGAATTACCAGAGGCAGAATACCAAAGAGTAATATACAGAACTCTTCTAGAAATAAGAAAGGAAATTCGACAGAATGCAGAAACACCCAGGGAACATACAGACACAGTAGTAGCAGAACTTAAAAAAGTTATTCAAGAACATAATGCCA
>NW_004444108.1:5518229-5520854 GCF_000243295.1 Trichechus manatus latirostris | reverse complement strand
ATCACCCCAGAACTAAAACAATTTCTGAGGCCAACTTTTCAGACAGGGATTGGACTGGACTGTGGGTCATAAGGTAATACTTGTGAAGAATGTGCCTCTTAGTCAAGTAGATACAAGAGACCAAAGGAGCGGCTTCTGTCCAGACGTGAGATGGGAAGGCAGAGAGAGTTAGGAGCTGGTTGAATGTTCACAGGGAATCAGGGGCGGAGGGGAGGAGTGTGCTGTCGCAGAATGGGGTGAGTGGTTGGGGTCTCATAACAATGTATGTAAAAAAAAAAAATTCTAACTTGAAATGTAAACTTCATTTAATTACAACAATTAAATTAAAAATAAAAAAATTAAAAAAAAATACTAAATGGGCACACCAGCCCAGGGGCAAGGATGAAAAGTCAGAAGGGGACAGGAAAGCTGGACAGAAGGAAAGGGAGAATTCAAGGTCAAGAAGAAGAGAGTGTTGACACACCATGGGGTTTGGCAACCAATGTTACAAACCAGTATATGTATCGATTGTTTAATGAGAAACTAATTTGCTCTGTAATCCTTCATCTAAAGCAGAATTTAAAAAAAATTTTTTTATGTGCTAAAAAAAAAAAGTTTTAATCAGTTGTTTGGGATTCAGTTTTCCTCAGGAAAATAATGTTATAAATATACTAGGACTTCAGATACCCTTCAAAAATCTGTTTAAATCATAATATTGCCATGAGTCTAAATCGACTTTTTTTTTGGTAGAGGTTGAATGGCAAGCTAGCTTTTACTGGGACACAGGCCATAACATTAGACCTACAAATGAGAAGTCAAAGATAGAAGTACCAAGTTAAAGCAGACAGACTAATAGAAAAGGTTGGACTGCCAGCCTTTTCGTCAAGGAGGAGAGAAAAGGGTATCAAGAACTACAAAAAATAAATTCTATGTACGGAATGCAGAAATGCAAATTAAAGAGTAAATGGAGATTTCAACATTCATTTCTCTCCACCTCTTTAGGAAAAGTTGCAGATAGGCTGCCAGAATTTTCTGTTGCTCACCAATGATTCCTTCCAATTTCTTCCCATAGCCGGAGAGTTGAGAGAAGATGAATTAGGAGATGACTTGGACAGGGGTTAGAGAAAATCTCTAACAACAACTCTCGAGTGTATACTATATCATTCCTGTAAAACTACTACTCTGGATTTTCCATAAAAAGAAAAAGACAACAAACAAACCACTCAAAGCCTGAGGAGGATGAGTGTGAGTCCACATTTCTCTATCCTAAGAAGCAGTTCCACACACAAAAATAAACCCTGAACCTTCTTGTATAATGTGTTCAGTACAATTAGAGAAGATGGGGGAGTACGGTTTCTCATTTTAAATATTCTATATTTCTTTTTCTTCAGGCTTCTCAAGACGTTTTTTTTCCCAACTTATTCCAGAATGGATTCAGAATAGTAAACAACTTGAGTAGGAATTGTAAGGAAATTCCTTGTAATTATTCTTGAACATATATGAATGATCATAGAAAAAAAAAAGTAGATTTTAAAATTTGATTCCTAATCTCCATGCTGCTTTCCAGTTGAGTTCACCTAGCTAATACTCCTTATGTTCTCTCACTCTAGATGAGCTCTTTCTAGGTCCCAGATTATGGGTCCAATCTTTCCCCTGTCCATTTAACCTGTGCTAAAGACTGAATGTTATGTATGACTATTTTTAAATTGATGAACTGCTGTTGGCTCTTGTGAAAATGATTTGGCACGTGAGTTTATGGGAATCATTTTCTACTTTACTACTGGTCTTATCTGTAATGCAGTTATGTAACTATGTTTCTCACAGTGCTTAATAGACCTATAAATAAATAGATTTGTTTTTGTTTGTTTGTTTTGTTCATCCAAGACGTTACTTTACTTTAAATACTGAAGCAACGTAAACTGCTAAAATAATTTAAATTCACTTTTTGCCTTTCTCTGTAACATTTTTGAGCATTTTCTTTTAGTTTTTTTGGTTCTATTTTAATAGACATTATTTTTTGAACAGTTTTAGAAAAATTGCACAGAAAGTATAGAGTTCACATATGCCCCCACACCCTCCCCAACAAACAGTTCTATTAATATCTTGCATTGCTGTGGCACATTTGTTAAAACTGATAAACAACCGTTGCTACATTATTGTTAACTGACACCCACTAGGGTTCACTCTTTGTGCTGTACAGTTCTATAGGTTTTGACAAATGCATAATGTTGTGTATCCACCATTATAATATCATACAGAATAGTTTTACTGCCCTAAAATTCCCCTGGTCTTCACCTATTCATTCCTTCTCTCCTCTTCCTGAACCCCTGGCAACTACTGATCTTTTCACTGCCTCTATAGTTTTGCCACTATATAGTGTTACATTTAACACTGATGACCGAAGACCAGACAAGTTGTGAGATGGCATCAAGGACATCATACATAAAGAAAGCAGAAAGTCATTAAAAAGAGAGGAAGGCTAGCCATTAGAGAAATGCAAATTAAAACCACAATGAGATACCATCTCACCCCAGCATTACTGGCAAGAATCAAAAACACTGGAAATAACAAATGTTGGAGGGGCTGCGGGGAGATGGGAACTCTTATGCACTGCTGGTGGGAATGCAAAATGATACAACCATTTTG
>NW_004444108.1:5515662-5516866 GCF_000243295.1 Trichechus manatus latirostris | reverse complement strand
TGTTAACCAATGTCATAAAACAACATGTGTACTACTGTTTCATGAGAAACTATTTGTTCTGTAAGCCTTCACCTGAAGTACAATAAAATTTAAAAAATAAAAATAAAAAGAGAGGAAGGAAAGAAAAAACCAAAATGGATGTCAGAACAGACTCTGAAACCTGCTCTTGAACATACAGCAACTAAAGTGAATGGAAGAAATGATGAAGTAAAAGAGCTGAACAGAGATTTCAAAGGGAGGTTCGAGAAGACTAAGTAAAGTATTATAATGAAATGCTTAAAGACCTGGAGTTAGAAAACGAAAAGGGAAGAATACACTTGGTATTTCTTAAACGGAAAGAACTGAAGAAATAATTCAAACCTCAAGTTGCAATATTGAAGGATTCTATGGGCAAAATATTGAACAACACAGGAGGCATCAAAAGAAGATGGAAAGAATACACAGAGTCACATCGCTGTACCAAAAATAATCAGTCAATGTTTAACCATTTCAGGAGGTAGCATATGATCAAGAACCAATGGTACTGAAGGAAGAAGTCCAAGCTGCACTGAAAGAATTGGCAAAAAACAAAGCTCCAGGAATTGATGAAATATCAACTGAGATGTTTCAACAAATGGATGCAGAGCTGAAGGTGCTCACTCACCTGTGCTAAGAAATTTGGAAGATAACTACCTGGCCAACCAGCTGGAAGAGATCCATATTTGTGCACATTCCAAAGAAAGGTCATCCAACAGAATGCAGAAATTATCAAACAATATCATTAATATCACATGCAAGTATAATTTTGCTGAAGATAATTCAAAAGTGACTGCAGCAGTATATTGACAGGGAACTGCCAGAAATTCAAGCTAGATTCAGAAGAGAACATGGAATGAGGGATATCATTGCTAATGTCAGGTGGATCTTGGCTGAAATCAGAGAATACTAGAAAGATGTTTACCTGTGTTTTATTGACTATGCAATTGCATTCGACTATGTTGATCATAACAAATTATGGATAACATTGTGAAGAATGGGAATTTCAGAATGCCTAATTGTGCTCGTACAGAACCTGTATGCAGACCAAGAGGCAGTTGTTTGAACAGAACAAGCGGATACTGCGTGGTTTAAAATCAGGAAAGGTGTGTGTCAGGGTTGTATCCTTTTATCATACTTATTCAATCTGTATGCTGAGCAAATAATCCAAGAAGCTGGACTATATGAA
>NW_004444108.1:5466376-5514673 GCF_000243295.1 Trichechus manatus latirostris | reverse complement strand
CAAAAGACCTCTCTAAAGTGTTAAAAAGCAAAAGTATCAGTTTGAGGATTAGGGTGTGCCTGACCCAAGCCAAGATATTTTCAGTCACCTCATACATATGCAAAAGTTGAACAGTGAATAAGGAAGGCTTAAGAAGAATTGATGCCTTTGGATTATGGTGTTGGAGAAGAATATTGAGTATACCATAGACTGCCAAAAGAACATACAAGTCTCTCTCGGAAAAAGTACAGCCAGAGTGCTCCTTAGAAGCAAGGATAGTGAGACCTCGTCTTACATACTTTGGACATGTTATTAGGAAGGACCAGTCCCTGGAGAAGGACATCATGCTTGGTAAAGTAGAGGATCAGCAAAAAAGAGGAAGATATTTAAAGAGATGGATTGACACAGTGGCTGCAGTGAAGGGCCCCAATATAGCAACAATCATGAGGATGGCACAGGACCAGGTAGTGTTTCCTTCTGTTGCACGCGGGGTCAGTAAGAGTCAGAACTGACTTGATGGCACCTAACAACAAAAATGACCTAGTTCTTCCTTTATCAGAATGTCTTATAGTTGGAATCATACAGTATGTAGTCTTTTCAGACTGGCTTCTTTCACTTGGCAATATGAATTTAAGGTTCCTCCATGTATTTTCATGGCTTGATAGCTCCTTTCTTTTTATCACTGAAGTATACCAAAGTTTATTTATCTATTCACCTGTTGAAGGACAGCTTGGTTGTTTCTAATTTTGTGTGAATATAACTTTTCAACTCATTTGAGTAAATACCCAAGAGCATGGTTGCTGGATGGAATGGTAAGCCTGTGTTTAGCTTTGTAAGAAACTGCCAAACTGTCTTGCATGGTAGCTTTACCATTTTGCATTCCCAACAGCAGTGAATGAGAGTTCCTGTTGCTTCACGTCATTTCCAGCATTTGATGTATCAGTGTTTTGGATTTTAGCCATTCTGACCAGACAGTGTTTCATTCTGTTTTACACAGGGTTGCTACGTGTTGGAACCAACTTGTTAGCACCAAACAACAAGTGTGTAGTGATATCTCATTGTTTTAATTAGGTAAATAGTTTTAATACCTATGATTATTGTATTTTCTTTTAGTAGATCCTATTTGATTTTCTTTTCTTGAGTTTATGTTTTCTCAGTTCAGCTTATTTTTCTAAGTGAAATCAACTAAAAAAACTTCTTAAAAGCTTCAATCTCAACTGTATACACATACACAAACACATATATACACACAATTTCAACTACATATACACATACATATGCACAAATAATGCATACGTGTTATATTAAGAAATATTATCAAATTAATGAGAATAGCGAGTAGTCATATAGACCTGTCTGGAGTGAGAGACTAAATAAAGTTTTCAACAATCATTTTACTTGCAGTTGATGGCTTAGAGGATGAATTAATAATCTGAATCCATTGCCCAATAATGAAGCTAAATACTTTCAACATTTACAACCTAAGGTTCATTTATTTATTTGGAAAACATTTGTTGAGTATTGCCTATGTGCCAAGTGTAAAAGATATACAAAGTTAAATAAACATATACAAAGACAAATGAAAGATAGCAAAAATAAACAAAGATAAATAAAAGATAGCATCTCCCTTCAAAAGTCCTGTAGATGATCAAAGAGGTAGACAGTGTGATAAAGCTATAACAGAGGCATATCACAGGACAGAGCAAAATGGAATGACTTACTGAAATGTGAAAACGATTGTCTCCTAGCCTCCTCGGGGAGAAAGACAAGAAGCACAGAGGTGAAAAACTTTGAGCTAAGATGCGAAGAATGAGTAATATTTTTAAAGACTTAATCTTGATTATGATAAACTCTTGATTTTTTTTAAATGCTAAGTTAATAAAGAAATGAAAAAAAAAGATGAAAATTACAATGCAGTGAACAATCAAAGGGAACTTACCAAAAAAAAAACACTCACCCCCAGGCTATAACCCTCTTTGCTAGTCTAAATTTATTTGGCATTCAGATCTTAATCCTGTAGTCACCTCCTCAGAGAAACCTCTGACACCCAAATCTAAATCTTGTCCCATTTGGTACACTCTTAAGACACCCTGCACCTTTCCTACATAGCCTTTATCTTAATTTGGAATTAGATGTTATTTGTGTGCCTACTAGTGCACTATATCCTCACTGGAAGGTTGAGCTAATACTCAGAATTAGATTGTCAAATTGGATCCATGAGTCAGAGATTGTACCCAACATGAAGCTTTACTAAGAATTTCAAGGATACAGGCAATCCAGAGGCTCATACAAAATGTAGAGAAGTCTGGGACATTGAATGCGGCTCCCAGGTCCTTCCTTCGTGCATCAGAGAGACAAATAAGGTTTTTAGGTGAGGTTCCTAGGATTACCTCACAGAACCAAAAACCAAAAGCCAAACCTGTTGCTGCTGAGTGGATTCTGACTCATAGTGACCCTATGGGACAGAGTAGAACTGCCTCATAGAGTTTCCACGGGGAGCACGGTGGATTCAAACTGCCAACCTTCTGGTTAGCAGACGTAGCTCTTAACCACTATGCCATATGAAACATCTCCATTTTATGCCCTCAGAGATTTGTCCAAGTTATGTGACATTCTCCAGGGAACCATGCCTCACTAATCCATAGATTTTGGACTTACTGACTATAGGTCCTTTCAATAGATAATATAGATAGATATAGTCCTTTCAGTAGGTCCTTTCAGTAGATAATATAGATAGATACAGTCCTTTCAGTAGACAAGATCCTTTTCTCCTAGCAAGTGACATGTGTCTGCTTAGCTGAGGTCCAGTAGAATAGTAAATAAACCAGGTCTCCTGTCTTCTTCTATTTCCCCAATGAGCAACACCAACAATTACAAAGAAAGAGAAGGGACCACAGGCTACCTGCTTTAACATTTTCCTCCCAACCATGAACTTGATGGGGACAGTTCACTTGTTCACTGAGTGCTTTGCACATTGCCTAGCACAGCGTTATTGATGGAAGCAGTAAATTCATGATGCTTATTAACTGATGCATAAAACTATAACTTATATTTGTTTGCTTTAAGTATGCTCCTCTGAAGTCCCAAGAAGTATACCCTCTTTCCAGTATTCGGCAATTAAATTCTTCATTAAACTGGTTGTCCTATATTTTCTAATGAATTAAATAAATGGTTTAATTTTATGTAACCCCAACTACTTCTTTTCTGAAATTGTGTTCTGGTAGATTTAGAGTAATTGAAGAAAAGAACACAGGCTTTGGTGCCTTCTAGCTGGCATTCAGTTTTTCCATAGCATGCTATGATGGGTTCGCTTTAATAGTACTTTGGAGTCTATGACTCAGACTAGAAAAATTATGAAAGAACCATGCTTCTAAAAAACTTACCAAATTTATGTTAAGGGTCTATAAGACATCAGAAAATGTTTCCCTATAAGAACCACTGAATTTTTATGTAGATTAGTGTTTCAAACGTGGTTGGATAACAGTGGATTATCTATTATTTTGGAAATTCAACATCAGCTTCTTTAAGGTCCAGAGTTTCAAATTTATAACTACTTAATACTACCTGTAAGGGCCAGGTTGCTAACATCAAACTGATGGTACACTCACAGGAGTAATTAAGAGTGCTCAATGAAAGGACCATTTCAACTAGAGATGATGAAGCAGCCAGGGACTAGTCACAGCAGGAAGAATTTAAAACCCTTCCCTGAATGGGCAAGCAGAGGCGCTGAATTTGAGAAAGCATGTAGCAGTGGGAGTGACTGTCCTACAGGAGCCACTGTCAAACCTTGGCTCACAGAAGAAAGAAGAGGTGGCAGTAGGCAATAAGCATCTTCACCTCTTTCTCTTCCTGCCCTCCAATTTCTGACAGTGTCTCCCTGGCCTAACCCAAGAGAAAACCAGGTGGCCAGGGAGTCTGAATGATCCAATCTAGAGAGTTCGGCCTCCTGCGGTGAGAGCAATGTTGTATAAGGCAAAAGAAACAGAAAACAACGAGGAGAAAACCCCTAAAATCTGCCACATTTCAGACCAAAGGCTGAAAAATAAATCAGAGGGAAAAAATAACATTTTGAAAAAATGTCTTTGATCATTTACAACCCAAAGGAAACTTGCATTTATTTGGTCAGATTAAGGATGTCCTATTTTCAGAAGGGAAAGAAATCTTTTAACTGATAACATCTTAATCTAACACTATTTCTTCAAAAGTTATTTAACAATCAGTTCTATAGTACTTAGTATGTGCCAGGTGGTACTCTAAAAATTTAACGAATATTGATTTATCCAATTTAATCCTCATACAATGCTCTGAAGTAGAGTCTGTCTATTCTTATCTTCTCCATTCTACATATGAGGAAACTGACACCCAAAGAGATGAAGTGACTTGCCATAGTTCGCACAGACTGTAGGTGGCTGAGCCAATATCTGTACGCAGGTGCTTGGGCTCCCTTGTCTATGCTTTTAGCCACCACCATGTGCCACTTCTTTTGTGTTGGGGGGGTGAATTGTTAGATGACCATAATTCCCAGCACAAATAAACTTTAAAATGCTGTCATGTCAGCATATCAAGAATAGTGATTTTTTTCCATAAATTTTCACAACTCTTAACCGTAATAACCTAACTTGTGTGAATTTTAAAGATGATGAGTTTTCTAGTCACAATCAAACCAACTACAAAAACCATTGATGATAATTTTGGTGTAAGTATACAGAGGTTGGCGTGCTATTTGTCAGAGCTAGAGATTTAGAGGTACGTTAGGGGATTAAGTGTGATTAGATGCTGCAGAATTATGGCAGCTATTTATATGATGAAATCCAGTATGTATATCATCAATTCCAAAGACTCAGAATGTGCTTTCCCCTGTGGAAGCACTATTTTAAATTGATAAATCATTTTACTTTAACAGTAAATAAAAATTTGCTCATTGTCAGATGAGAATTCTTTAACAAATACAATATTTAAAGGACAGAATACCATTTTATAAAAATACCCTTTTAACATAAATGAGTTCCATTTTCAGAATCCAGATTATATTCTTTTTCACATGGTTTGGTCTAATGAAATAATTTATCCCTTGATTTCAACTAAAATAAAATGAATATTAAAATGAATATTGAATTAAATATGTAATAAAGAGATGAGCCTCTATGAAAATTTTTCAGATAAGATGTGAAAGTATAGATTAAAAAAAAACTCTTAGCACAGTAAATCTGCCCAATTTTAATAATGTTGAATACCTGGCAAAGTGGACCAAATCTATTTGAATGACATAACTATAATTAATGCACTATTGTCATTTAAGAAATATGTAATGAATTTGAATTTTAGGATTTAGATTCCCAATAAATGTCTGTCAATTATGCATAAGCAGACATTTTCAGACCATCTGTTTCACAAACAAATTTGAGCCTCGTCACAGTAACATCTAAAACATGCAGAATGAATTTAATGTCTTACTATTAAAACAAAAATAAACCTCTTTGCCAGTTGTGTGTTTTGTATGGAAGGTAATGTTTTCACGGTACCTTAGTTTTCCAGAGGTATTAAGATTGGAAGTTCTAAGATGTATGTCTTCCAGTGCTTAGGTTCTAGGACAAAATAGAGTCCTATGCTTTCAATAGATATTGACTAGACAAAATGAAGGCACTCTGGTGGTACAATAGTTAGTGAAAACCCATCCAGAGACTTCAAGGGAGAGAGACCTGGCGATCTTCTCCTGTAAAAATAACAGCCTAGAAGACCCTATGAGGTGGTTCTACTCTGTCACATGGGGTCACTATGAGTCAAAGTCAACTCAGTGATGCCTAACAGCAACAACAGACCATATGAACAAAAACAGAAGAATAAACTTTACTCAATACAGAGTTTTGTCTACCTTAAACACAAGTGCTTCATGCTCTTAGACTATTACTTGAATTTTTAAAGTCACATATTTCTTGTATTATTCAAGTAAGAAAAAAGAAAACTGTCTTCTGGGTAAACTCCAAATATAAAGCTAAATGTTTTTTCATATCACTAAATTAAGAAATGATTGACAGTAAACATTTCCACGTCATTTAACTTGGATTGTAAATCTGATATTTTGTAGGATGTTATTTCAGCCACTATTTCTTCATTAGGAGATCCATATACATGTTTTACTGGTCCCTAGTTTCTCAGTTTTAATTCTGTAATCTCCAGAATTTGCAATACCCCATACATTTTTGAAAACTGTAAATTTTAGCAACGTTTACTCTCAATACAAAGTCCTTCTAAACACACATAAATACCCAGTAGATGAAGTGTGTGCTACAGAGAAGCAACTATTCTCTCAATAATTAGGAAAAGCAATAATGGAGAGCCATTTTGATGCAATGAGCCCATTGATGGATAGAATCCTGAAACTAAACTGGTTGCTTATCGTGTACATCACATTCTGAGAGAAATAACCCACCATTCTGGAAGGGACATTCAGTTTCTGAGTTTACTCACTTGGGGCACTGGACTATTATCTATAACCGTCAAGTAAGTTCTATCCAGTGTCTGTATCTAAAGAAGTGTTCTTTAAATGAGAATTTTTAAGAATAGTACAATGATTTGTGTCAATAGACTTAAACCACTTGCTTTATGAGAACAAAATGTATTTAAATATTTTTAGATAATATAAAAAAAGTCACATACAACTCCTGTAAAGTATTCTGATATAAACTCTAAATTTCACCTCCCTATAATGCTGGAGTAAACCCTCAGTGAGAGCTAAGGGACAGCACCAGAGTGATGTATGTCTCACCAATCCTACCTTCTTGACTATGGTAGATATGGCTAATCCATCTTCATGGCCCAGTTGCTGCTGAGTAAAGTCATAGGCTTAGAATCAGCCTCAACTCATTAATCCAAACAACAAACAGCTATCAGAATTACCACATATGCATCCATTCAGCATATATATATATGTTAAGCTAGGTATTATGTCAGTCACTAGAGATACAACAATGAAAAAAAAAAGATATTTATTCTTATAGAACTAACCAACTGGTGGAATACACAGTTACATAAATGGCTAATTATATAAACCGTTTCAAGGACTTTAGTAGAATTAATATTGGCTATCATGGGTATAAAGAAAGAGATCTGATCTCTGTGTGAAGGGATGGGAAAGTGAGGCTACTGTAAAGGTAAGGATTAAAGCCCATGTAACAGGCTGGAGGGTGTAGATAGACTCTGAGAGCACTTCTGTAAAACCACAGTGCCGACGTGGTGCATTCAAAGGACTGAACGGTAAGCTGTGAAGTATAGAATGGAAAGAGATTAGCCTCAAGGATGAATCTGGGCCCACATAAATTAAAAATTTGTAGGATGTTTTAAGAAGTTAGACTTTATCCTAAAAGTAGCAGAAAGCCATTGAAAGGTTTTAAATATACTAAATACTGTATTTTATATTTATTGCAATTTACTTTATGTTTATTCCTATATTTTAGAAGGAGATTTCTGACTTGCATGGAAAATTAGTCACAGGAAGAGAAGCTGGGAGGGATAAATCACATTAGGAGGCTGAAGAAATGATCAAGGTGACAGAAAATGGCAATGAAATATAGGCCAATGGTAGTGGACATAAAAGCAAGTGAACAGATTCATGAAACAATTAGAAGATAAAATTGACAGGACTCGGTCAGTTGGATGTGGAATGGGAGGAGGACAGACGAGTCAAGGATGATGCCTAGCTTTCTGACTTGGGAAACTGAGTAATTGTTGGTAGCATTCACTGGGATAGGCTATACAGGATGAAGAGCAAGTTTGGGAAAGAAGATGAACTCAGTTTTGAATATACTGATTTGCAAAAGCATGTAGATCAGTCAAGAAAAGATACCAAATTGGCAGTGGGATACTTGGGTCTAAATTTCATCAGAGAAAGCTGATTTGGGGCCATAGATTGGGATTTATTGGTAGAAATGATTGCTAAAGTCATTTAAATGAATGAGGTTATCTTGGTTCTGAAAGTATAGTAAGAAAAGAGAAAACAGGAAAGAACCACAAATAATAAAAACATTCCAGAGAATTAATGGAAATTATTTGGAAAATTTGGCTCAGTATTTCCACTGTATCTTCTAATTACATAAAAGATTAAAGTTTTATCTCGGCTGAGCATACTAGGTCGCTTATACTTCAGGCTACCACCAGTTTAGTAGTTGCCATGGAGTCCACTCCAACTCATGATGACCCCATATATGTCAGAGTAGAACTGTGTTCCATAGGATTTTCAATGCCTGATTTTTTGGAAGTAGATCACCAGGCCTTTCTTCTGAGGTGACTCTGAGTAGACTCAAACCTCCAACGTTCTGGTTAACAGCCGAGTGTGTTGACCATTTGCACCACTCATTGACTAGACTACCCTAGGCACCTGTAAAACTTGGACTATGGTGAATACTTTGTACATCAAAATCCACTTCCTGGCCTAATGTGGTTCTAGATGGTATTACAGGAAAAAAATCTCAGCAATAGGATGCCTACCATTAATGGAAGCCTTCTATAGGACATTTAAACTCCAGCTAAAAGAAATTTATTTTTCCAAGGTTTGTTTAAGTAAGAAAAAAAACCAAAAAACTTCATTGCCACCGTAAAACCAGCTCCACCTCCCATCACTGTAGTAACCTATAGTAGAGGGATAGTGGGAGCATAACTAAGGGGAGAGGAAAGAGTAAGCTTGCCAATAAAACTTCCACCTTTAATTCAGAGATAGCTAATGTTACAATGTCATTTTACCTTTTGCATGCTCTCACCATTTTGGATCATTGATACCTGTCCATTAGCACTGAAAATTTTCAGATGGATCAGACTGTGTCCTTACTTATATCCTGCATCCATTAATGAGACAATATAATTACACAAATTCTACAGATTAGAACAGTTGTTTTCACATTTTAGCAAAAATAAAGTCATCTTGGGAACTTATTAAAAATTAAGCTTTCCAAGCCCTAAATCTAGACTTTTTGACTTAAAAAGTCATGCCTGGGCCTAGGGTTTTACATTTTTTAAGCAGCACCCTAGCAGATTCTGACAAAGGTGGTCCACAAACTATATTTTGAAAACTTTTGAAGTAGGGGAACGTTGGAAGCCAACTATCCCAAGGCAAGAGTGATTCAGGTTATTGACCGGTGATTTTAGTCAATAAGGAAATATACAGGTCTCTACTAGTGCTTAAAGAAGCCCTGGTGGCACAATGGTTTAAGTGCTCAGCTGCTAACCCAAAGGATGAGTGGTTTGAACCCACCAGCCACTCCACAGAAGAAAAGACCTGGCAATCTGCTCCAGTAAAGATCTGATCCTAGGAAACCCTATGGGAGAAGTTCTGCTCTGTCCTATAGGATAACTATGAGTTGGAATCAACTGGACGGCACATAACAACAACCAGTGCTTAGGTCCCTGTGTGTCTCAACAGTTTGTGCTAGACTACTAACCTAAAAGGTTGGTAGTTTGAACGCACCCAATGGCACTGTGGAAGAAAGGTCTGGTAATCTGAGCTTTACCACTTTCTAGCTTGAACAAGTTAACCTTCTTGTGCCTTATCTGAAAATTAAAGATAAAATAGTATATACTTCAGAAGGTGTTTGGGATGCTGTCCGTTGAAGAGTTCACATTTGTTTATTGTCCAGACTGGCACCTGTTGTTTCCTTTACCTGGGCTGCTCTTTCCCAACCCTTAGCTTGGCCATGTCCTTCTCATCAGTCAGATGTCAATTGGAATTCAGCTCCGTAAAGGTGTCTTCTCTCATTAGCCTGCATGTTTCCTTCATAATTTTTAACATCAACAATTGTCATGCCTGTCCTGCCCACTACTCTTTCCCTAACATCAAAAACAACGTCTCTAAACAGGAGTTAAATTTAATGTAAGGTCCTAGTTGGAAAAAAGCAAAAAAAATCTGTGGATCTCATTCAATCTCAGTAAAGACAGTGCCCTCAGTTACTAATTAATAGAACAAGAAAAAAATGTTGAAAACATGATGTTGATATTGTTCATAGATACAACTGTATCCAGCATAAAAACATGGACAGAGATGATACATATCAACTGCAGAGTTTTTTTCTCTCTCACAAAGGAAGAAAGAAAGAAAGGTAATCACAGCAAGAACCAAGTGAGCTTCAGCCTTTTGTTTTATTTCCTTAAGTAACATTGTATTGAACAGTATTTTGAAGAAAAGAAACTAATATAAAATAAGTTTACATCTAAATTATCAATTAAAACTGGATGGAAAAACTCTTTATTCCCTTATCTGACCTTTGACCTCACCCAATCATATTTCAGTTGCCTAAGATCATTTGTATGAATAAAATCATTATTTTATATTTTATAAATTGAATACGTCCTGCCTTAAAAATGGGCAGAGGTTTTTTTAACAATTGTTAAAATGTATTAAAATATTGCAGCTAAAATAAATATCTTTAAAAAATATATTGGGGAAATATTAGAGGAAAGAGGAAAGTTACTTCAATTAAGCAGTAAATTTACCACGGGGAATATTATAGATTTTCCCAACCCTTTTGGAGTTCAGTGAAGCAATTCATAGTGAAATACATAAAGATATGCATTTTCTTTGGGCTAATAATCAGACCACAGGGAATTTTTCCTAGAAAAAGAAACAATAATAAGCATTGTTAGAGGAAGATAGGGATGGGTGGTATTACCTTTAATACTTATTTTGTTCATTTTGTGAGACTAGAAACCCAATTTTACTGCATTTCAACACTTACCAGGTTCTCAAGGAATGGGTTACAGTAACCAAACCCACAGGAAATGGGTGGGTATGAAAAAATGTCAGTTTAGCAATTTCCAAAAGGAGGCACCCATTTCCAGTGACCTTCTCTGGTCATTTCCATTGTTCAGTGTCAAAATCATCTGGGGAATATGAAACAGCAGCCAAATAAGGTATATAATCTTGAAGCGAATTTCACTTCATGTTGTTGTGTGTCATCCGGTGGATTCCAACTCATAGTGACTGTAGGACAGAGTAGAACTGCCTCCTAGGGTTTCCTAGGCTGTAATCTTTGTAGGAGCAGATCGTCAAGTCTTCTCTCTTGTGGAGTAGCAGGTGGGTTTGAACCACCGACCTTTCGGTTAGCAGCCGAGTGCTTAGCCATCGCGCCACCAGGGCTCCTTGTATTTCATCCATTGTTGTTGTTGTGTGCCATCAAGTCAATTCTGACGCATAGTAACCCTATAGGACAGAGTAGAACTACCCTATAGAGTTTCCTAGGCTGTAAATCTTTACGGGACCAGATCGTCAGGTCTTCTCTCCTGTGGAATGGCTGGTGGGCTTGAACCTCCAGCCTTTTGGTTAGCAGCCAAGTGCTTAACCATTGCACTGTCAGGGCTGCTTGTATTTCATCTAGGCCCTGGTAAAACCATATGAGTTTTTTCTGCCCCAAACCAAATATACTTTTCCAGACGCCAGAGGCCTCCGTCCACAGGATGGCAGTCTCTCAGTCTCTCAGGGACAGTGCAGAGTTAACATTCTCAACTTACGGATGGAGCTTCCAGCTTTCTCTTTAGTCACTTCTTCTCATCAGCTTAGACTATTGTACCAAATTTCAGTAACCTCCTAAGTATGACTAACATCCGTCTTTCTTTCATTTTTTTCCCCCTGATCCTTCTATGGCCTGCCGTCCCATTCTTTCACTTCAGGATGCTCTCCCTGCCTAACATTCTTATTTTAACAATGAAAAGATCTTTTCAGAAGCAGACATCAAAATGTCCTTTCTGAATTGGAACTAATGTGAAGAACAATAGAGCTGCATCTTATTTATCACAGCAGATATTAGCGACTTGAATATGAAACAGTAACTGAAATTCCTAATGTTAGCTGTGCAGTATGTTTAGGGATTTTCCTTGTGACTCAAGTTTCTGGGTTTTGAGATGGGAGAATGAGGAGCATATTAAAAAATTTAATGGCTTTAATCTTTGGAAGTTGTAAATCAAAATATAGAACTCCACATAGACAGCCTGGGGCATAACAGCACCCTAATTACAGAAAGTCTGGCTCGTCACAAATGTTTTAACACTTGATTTATTTCCTGTTCAATTTGTTCAATAGAACCAGAGTTAATTGGTTTTCCAAATGAGAGTTAAAAATATAAAGAGCTAGCTTCATTAAGTGGAGGCTATGCTTACTATGCACCAGTGACTTGTAAGTCTATGCAAAGGTTAGTAGGGTGAGATTTCAGGGCATTGTGTACAAAACCACATCTTTGACTTGGTACTAATATGGCTAATAATCAATAAATATCCAAAGCCACAATTGCTAGTAAAAAATAAAGAGGAATTTTGTGAACTGAAAATCTCCCCCAAAGCAAAAGTATTTTAAAAGGCCACTTAAAAACATGACACTTTATTTTTTAAATCTAATTTATTTATTTTTTCTTTAGGAAGAGGTATTTAGATCTCTACTATAGATTTGAAAAAAAAAAGTCTATGTATGAGTCGATATCTAGAACACAGTGAGTTTTCTAATATAGTGCTTAGCATTTCTGTAATTGTCACTCTTTTTTGGTACAGCGATGCGCTTAATATGATATTTTGACACCATAAGAGACAACTGGAGGACTAAACAAAGAAAGCTAATGTGTTCTGGGTCGTTCTGGACTCCTACACGGGCACAAGGAAATCATAAGGCAGTGATTTTCTTAGCATTTTCTAAAATGAGTGCAGTTTATTTTTTAACTTGAAAACCATCATCAGTAATGCTGGTTTTCATTACTGTTAAATATATTTCTTGAGAAATATTATTTTGCAGTACAGTCATCATTTGGGGGCAACATTTACATTCTTTATAAAAAAACGAGAATTCAGTTTGTGTTTGGGAAATGTTTTTCAGAAAAGCTGCGTATTAACCACAAAAATAAATACTGATCTGAGACCTCTGTGCCTCTACTTAGTGTTTCAGCCGCCACCACCATGTTCCTTGCTTCTGGAGACTGTGGCAGAAATATCATCCAGTAAATTGTCTTAAATTTAAGCACCAAAATGGAAATCAGCTAACTTCTAGCTACTGTGTCAATTGTAGAAAATGTATAATTTAAATTAGGACAACTCCCATAGATTGAAGAGGAATATTTTCCACATAAAAATATTAGTATAAAAAAAATAATTCCTGTGGGAGGGTTCTAAATGTCACCTTTTATGAAAATAGCGAGTTAATTTTGTTTTATTACATAACATCATGGCATTCCACTTTAGTAGATTTATTTTTCAAGAGTAACCTTTCTTTGGCAAGTTGAATTTTAAAATTAGATAACTGTTTTGTGGAAGTAGTTTATAAATTACAAGCATTATATGGAATTATTAACCTTAAATTTGCTTACTGTTTTAGCAAATGATAAGAAACCTGACAGATACATTATTCCATCTCTAAATCAGTACATCTTTTGATTTGGGGAAGTGAGATTTGATTCACTAAAGAACTTTTGATATTTATGAGAGCTCCGTTTAGTTGAGCAGTACGGTAGGTAAAGCAGGTAGTTTGCAATCAGCTGCTAACCTAAAGGTTGGCAGTTTGAACCGAACCAGCAACTCTGCAGAGGAAAGGACTAATGAACTGTTTCTGTAAAGATTAAAGGCAAGAAAAGCCTTTGGAGCAGTTCTACTCTGTAACATATGGGGTTGCCATGAGTCGGGGTCAATTCCACAGCCACTAACAGCAACATGGTTGAAATTCCTTCCTGTAATGAAATATAGACCATGTCTTTATTCATCCTCTAATGGTAACAAGATCATGGAAATGAACACTTTGTGGGCTAGTTACTTTCTCTCAGGTCCATGTCTGTTGACCTTAGAAATAATCACAGTCAACCTCTTGGCAAATGTAGAGTAAGTCACCAGAAAAATGTATGAATAGATCAGAAAAACTCCATAACCACTGCTAAAAGTATACATTAAATTATATACCTAGCTACTTGAAGGATTCTATGGACAAAATACTGAATGACACAGAAATCATCAACAGAGGGTGAAAGGAACACACAGAGTCACTGCACCAAAAAGAACTGATCAATGTTCAGCCATCTCAGGAGGTAGCATATAATCAAAACTGATAGTATTGAAGGAAGAAGTCAAAGCTGCACTGAAGGAATTGGTGAAAAACAAGACTCCAGGAATTGATGAAACACCGCTTGAGATGTTTCAACAAATGGATGCAATGCTGGAGGCAGTCACTCGTCTATGCCAAGAAATTTGGAAGACAGCTGCCTGGCCAATCGACTAGTAGAGATCCATATTTGTGCCCATTCCAAATAAAGGTGATCCAACTGAATGCAGAAATTATTGAACAATATCATTAATATCACATGCAGGCAAAAATTTGCTGAAGATCATTCAAAAGCAGTTCTAGCAGTACATCAACAGGGAACTGCCAGAAATTCAAGTCAGATTCAGAAGAGGACCTGGAACGAGGAGTATCATTGCTGATGTCAGATGGATCTTGGCTGTAAGCAGAGAATACCAGAAAGATGTTTACCTGTGTTTTATTGACTATGCAAAGTTGTTCAACTGTGCAGATCATAACAAATTATGGATAACATTGCGAAGAATAGGAGTCCCAGAACACTCAATTATACTCATGGGGAAGCTGTACACAGATCAAGAAGCAGTTGTTGGGACAGAACAAGGGGATACTGCGTGGTTTAAAATCAGAAAAGGTGTCCATCAGGTTTGTAACCTTTCACCATACTTATTCAGTCTGTATGCTGAGCAAATAATCTGAGAAGCTGGACTATATGAAGAAGAATGTGGCATCAGGATTGGAGAAAGACTCGTTAATGACCTGTGATATGCAGATAACACAACTTTGCTTGCTGAAAGTGAAGAAGACTTGAAGCATTTACTGATGAAGATCAAAGACTACAGCCTTCAGTATGGATTACACCTCGACATAAAGAAAACAAAAATCCTCACAACTGGACCAATAAACATCACGATAAACAGAGAAAATATTGAAGTTGTCAAGGATTTCATTGTACTTGGATCCACAATCAATGCTCACGGAAGCAGCAGTCAAGAAATCAAAGGACGTATTGCATTGGGCAAATCTGCTGCAAAAGACCTCTTTAAAGTGTTGGAAAGTAATGGTGTCACCTTGAGGACTAAAGTGTGCCTAACCCAAGCCATGGTATTTTCAGTTGCCTCATATGTATGCAAAAGCTGGACAATAAATAAGGAAGATCAAAGAAGAAATGATGCCTTTTAATTATGGTGTTGGCGAAGAATGGTGAATATACCATGAACTGCCAGAAGAGCAAACAAGTATGTTTTGGAAGAAGTACAGCCAGAATGCTCCTTGGAAGTGAGGATGGCGAGACTTTGTCTCAGGTACTTTGTACATATTATCAGAAGGGACCAGTCCCTGGAGAAGGAGATCATGCTTGGTAAAGTAGAGGGTCATAGAAAAAGAGAAAGACCCACAAAGAGATGAACTGACACAGTCGCTGAAACAATGGGCTCAAATATAGCAACAATTGTGCGTTTGGTGCAAGACCGGGAGGTGTTTTCGTTCTATTGTACATAGGGTCACTATGAGTCAGAAGCGACTCCACGGCACCTAACGACAACAGCAACCTAGCTACTTATGGGCACGTAATGGCATTTGGAGGGAAATAATATTATTTTCTTTATATTATCTATGCTACTCCCCACCATACTCTCTTGAACCCAAACAACCCAAATAATTCCAAATTTTAGGTTAAATTAAACCATATTAGGATTGTGCATACAATTTTTAATAGTGCTCATTTACCTGAGTTCATGGGCTGGATTATGTTCTTTTATGTTTATTTCAGTCATGGTGGACCCTTCCATTATATTATTGTATCAAGCAAAAGCAGCTCAAGTTCTGATTTCTTTTGAATAATAACTGTTTCACCCTAAAGAATCTATTTGACCTCTCTTTGCCAAGCCTTCAAAGATTTCATTGACTCATTTGAATGGAACTTGGAGCTCAGGTAGTGTAAATGTTCAGCCAGAGCTCCATAAAGGAATGAATAGTTTCAGTTATTTCATTCATTACTCTTAATTGAGTTGAACCAGACTAAAACCAGGTCTGAACCCTTTGTTACAGACATGGGAGTGGGACAGATTGGTTCAGAAGATGTTGGACTGTACTGAAAAATGAGGAGAAGCAGGAAGCAATAATAGAAGTGTAATTCCTAATGTGTGCCATAGTACTACGTCTATAAACTGGGAGGTCAGCAAGGAGAAGCAAAAATCTGTCTTGGTTATAATTAGGTACTGTCAAGTTCATTACTGTACATCAGTTAATTTCATTTATCTCCTCTGGGATTTGACTACATTGATATTAGTAAAATGAAAGCAGTTTTTCTAGCAGCTAGATAATAAGCAAAGAACTGAGATTTCAAACAGAAACCACACCTTGCAAGACTGCATTATCTTTCGCAAAACAGATAAACTGTACTAGATGATGGCATGCAAGACAACTGTCTAAGCTCAAATTCTTTTCATGTCATTGACAACAATAACACTTTGCAGACTCACTTTGGTTCCAGTAATTCCCAAGTTTACAAAGACAATGGTCCCCTGCTTATGTGGTCTCGCAAGTTAATTAATCTTTATTTGGGTGTAGTGAAATTCCTGGTAGTTATTGAGCTTTAATAACGTAATAATACAATAGCAAGAATAATTATAAGAAAAAGATTGTCACACTGTCACAAAGGTCGGTCTTCCCTCTGAGTAACTTGACTAACCCTGGCCTTCTCATCTTGGATCCTCTCTCCTTTTCTCCCGTCATTCTCATAATATCACAATGGCTTTTCCATTCTAAGTCCTGTATTTGGTCTTAGATTTGACTTTATTTTTATAATGTTTTCTTCTCTCTCAATTTTTTCATTAAATTTTTATCTTTAAACATAAATTACAGATATGTTTATATGCACACATAATACTAATCTACACAAATTATCTTATGTATATTGTAGTAGAATTCTTTTAAACATTCATTTTCTTGGGATCCTATGACACAAGAATATTTTCTACTGTGATACTTTACCAAATTTTCTTTATATTATGAATGATTTTTTACAATGATAATACTAAAAATATTTAATGACTCATATACCGGTATTTCGTCCATGATTTATGTGACTAAATCCTAGTTAGAGTTTAAAAATTGCTAGCAATATTTATTCATAGCCTTGAAGTGATTGAAAAGAAAAGGGTGTCGGAGTAGGGTCTTGATGAGAATGTGTCAAAGAAGCTCCATCACATTTGTCAGACAGTTTTTTGAAGCTGACATTTTCTGGGCACAATAGTTTCACCTGAAATTGGTTTGCAAAGCTTAATAAAAAGATTTTGCAAACCACATTAGTTCAGGTATCAATAAAACATTGGCTTTAGGTTTCTTTATTGATTTGACATCAGCTCAGAACAAAGCAGCAGTTTGAAGGTCAGTGTTTTCTTAAGGTATTTTTTCAGTATCTCTTCTAATAACTGGCTCAGACATTAGAATAGCTAAGTGTTTCATGCATGTGTGTAGTAATATCCTTTTGCATGAAAAGTTGCTCAAGTTGCTAGCTAACCAAATGTCAAAGCATAAAGTTGGGCAGTAAACTAATTGATTGCAAACCTCATTAAGAATTCTGGATGCAGTAATAGCTTTTCTTCAATTGCCACTGCGTTTAATGAGAAGCAGAACAACAGAAGCCACATTACTGGTCTGACAATTTGTTCTATTGATTTATTATGCCTGCCCTGCCACCATCTACATGAATGGACTGCAAAACATTAGACTGATGTTAGTACGTTTTCACTTATGCAAATATAGTAAAAGGAGGCTAGTGCTTAAATGTGACATCATTGATTAAGAATTTGCCTTTTTTTTTTCTGGTGGACTCCACTGGCTAAAATTTAGATAAGAAACTTATATTCAGGAAATCATTATAATAGACTTTTTTTTTTCAGTCTTAGAAATGAAGAAATAGATTTTGCATTTAAGAACTTGCTTTAAACATATGTTTATTCCAAATTTCACTTCATTTCTTTTTCTACTTTTCCTCTTCCCATCATTCCTTTTAGAGGAATGGAGTTAGTATGTTGCTTCAACCAATATAGATATAACCAGGAGAGAAAAAAAAAGGAAATTTGAATTTAATTTTAAAACCAGCCAAAACTACGTGAAATATTAATCTGAATATTTTTTCACATTCCTGTCATCTCTTACCTCATTTAAGATCATAAAAATGTTATACTTTTCTTTTAGTTACAGTTATTATAGTTGAAATACAGAAATTTAGACTGTAATTTCAATCCAACCTAAAAAATCCTACAAAGAATGCATTTCTCATTTACCCATTTTGCAGTGTTGTATCCTTAATGAGGATACACTCCAAAGATATGACTCTGGCAATGACTCCTTTGGGGTTATTTGACAAAGTTACAGTTAGGAGAAAATGGATCGTGTCACTGAGAGAAATCACATTTGCCCTTTGGTCAATAGTTCTTCAGAAACCTAATGCTGAAGCTGAATTTCATTGTAATTACATTGGCTTCAAGTAAAAAACTTGTTTAATGGAAATGTAACTAGAATTCTGAATATCGTTTCATGTTTATAATATAACAGCATGTAAAATAGAAGTTTTATATTTTGTTTTAGGGCACATTTGGGTATTTAAAATTCATATCAATAAATTAGTGACAATTTAGTAACAGCATACATAGAAACCGAGTATTTAATGTGATTGTCCTCTGGAAAGAATTCTACCCTCAAATATTTCGATGAATTAATTTCATAAATTTAAACTACTAATGGTAGTAGAACTGAAGTTCTTACATTTTTACTCGACATATATATTTAAAATCATGAAGTAAACAAGTTTGCCAGTGGGAACGTTCCTTCTCAAATAAGATGCCCACCGAGTTGATGAGATGGTGCCTACTGAATGAGCATTCAAGCAGTTGCTTTATTTGAGTGACTGAATGGGAATTTAATTTGTTCTTCAAATCTCTCCATACCATGACAGTTGATTTAATATTGTTATACAGTATTGGTCTTCTGGCAGGATTATTTATAGTGTTCTGTGGTTTCTTATTCACAAAGTAGAATATGTTTGACACAAAAAATATTTGCAGGAAAGTAGAATATTTTTATCCTGAAGAAATGATTTGACATAAGAAATACAATAAGTAAATTATATTAATAAAAAATTTGGAATATTTAGAATCCAGTTCATATAGTTTCTATAGAAATTTAGCCATTCTTAGAGATCAAAGAAGACAATACAAAACTGGCAATTGGATTAAAATAATTTTGGAGATTCAACAATGATAACATAATAATAAGAATATTTTTATTTGGGAAATAAGTACATATACCAAAATATAAGCATACAATTAAAGCCCATTTTAATTAGAAAATCTGCTAATTGTAGTACTTCATTTTTAACTGAGTCCATTTATCTCCTGTAGAAAGGGTGTTCCAATTATTTATTGCTACATAGTACATCATCCCAAATTTAGTGGCTTAAAACACCAGCCATCATTTTATTTTCTGTGGGTCAGGAATTTTGTAATGGCTTGGCTGTGCAGTTTTAACTCTAGTCTCTTATATGGTTGAAGCCAGATGTTGGCTGGAGCTGGAATAGGGGATACTGAAGGAGCTTCAGGCTACGTGGGCATCTCTAGATCTTCACGTTGTTTCAAGGCCTCCCTGTGTGGTTTCTTCTTATGGGCTATTTTGGGCTTCCTAACACCATAGTGGCCTCAGTGATGTCAGACTGCTTACATAACAGCTCAGGACTCCAAAGATGATTATTTCCACCAAGAATCAAGTAGAAACTATATCATTTGCTGTGACCTAGCCTTGAAAGTCACATAGAATTATTTCTCCTTATTTGCACCCAGATTCAAGAAGAGGAAACATAGACTCCCACCTCTTGAGGGGAAGAGTGTCTATGTTACATTGTAAGAAAAACAGGTTGGATTTGAAATACTGTTGCATACATCTTTAGAAAATACAAACAGCCACAGCTTCAGTGTTTAAGAGCATAGACTCTGAAGTCTGATTGCTAAGGTTCATGTGTCAGCTCCACCACTAACTGCTGTGTGACTGTGGACAAATATTTACCATTTCTCAATGTTCTCATCTCTAAAGTGGGGATAATATTGATGCCTATTCTATAGGGTTGTTATGAGGATTAAATGGGATGGTATGGGTAAAAATATTTTGAGCAGTGCTTGGCACATTATTATTCAATTGTATTTGTCCAAGTACATTTTAAAGTATAAGGACATATATGAGTCTGAGATTCTCAAAAGCAGGAATGTATCTGTATCACCACTGCAGTTTCAGGGGTCAGTGGACTTTTAATATTTGTTTCTTCAAAGGATCTCCATGGCCATTCGGTCCACTAGTCCCTCCCAGAAAGGGGTGCTGGGAATGACCTTGGTTCTTCTGCTTCTTAGTAAACATTGTTTCCACAGGTAGCAGGACTGCCTGTAAAAGAATTATGTCCCTGTGTCTGCGAACAATTGATAAGTTGTTTTGTTCCCAATACACACTTATACTAAACAACTAAAGAATTGATTAAGAGAAGGTAGAAGAGGAAGCAGGGCAACATAATTCAGTCTATGATTCAGACAATAAATTTTGAATCTGTGAAAAGAAAGTCAAGATTTAAATTAAATCAATGTAGTAGGCAAAAAAGCTTAGGCCAAACAAGCTTAGGCCTGTCTATTTCTGCTGCTTTTATCCTCATATTTTGGGGGATAATTGCCTTAATTCATTTTACTGTTCTTTATCAGATGTGGATAGCCACTCTGTCTCTCTACCATTTTTATCTTTCTCTCTATCTACATGCACGTGTGCACATGCACACACACACACACACACACACACACACAAACACAGGCAAATGCATTTAATCCACCCCACCACCTCTTACACATCTTTCTGCAATTCCAAGATGAGGGAGGTGGAAGAATGAATGTAGTTCTCCCTAAGCTTCTCTTTAATGACCCACCCAAGCTTAGCTGGAGGAAAGGTCTACCAATGCTTTATGGAATCCAAAGTTACAAACTGTACCTACAGAAATGTATACAAATATAGGGAAAATACTTAAGACAGGAAATTTTTAACTCCCTGCTTCACGTCAAATGAAACTTGGAGAAACTCCTAAATATTTCCTTATATACTTAGGGACACTAGAGTCTTTTTTTCTTTTTTTTTTTTTTTTTTTGGTCCATGTTTAGAACTAGATTTTGTAATGTCTTGTGCACAGATTTAGTAGGCAAGAGTCAAAAGCTGTAATATCCGAGATAAAACTGGTACAATATGAAAGCATTAACTTCACAATATTGAAGAAGTTCTGTATTTTTCACTATCAATGATACTGATACATAGTCAATATTACCAAAGTAGGTAAAGCACCTAAGCTTCACTCTCTTCATCTTAAAATGGCTATGATGATGTGACCAGTTTAGATGGGTAGGAGGATTGTATTAGTTTTAGATAGTTGTGTGACAAATTAACAAAATACCAGTTGAGGTATTTCAACAAATGGATGCAATGCTGGAAGCCCTCACTCATCTATGCCAAGAAATTTGGAAGACAGCTACCTGGCCAACCAACTAGAAGAGATCTATATTTGTGCCCATTCCAAAGAAAGGTGATGTGACAGAACATGGAAGTTATTGAAAAACTATCATTAATATCACACACAAGTAAAAATTTGCTAAAGATCATTCAAAAGTGTTTGCAGTAGTACATCCACAGGGAATTGCCAGAAATTCAAGCCAGATTCAGAAGAGGACATAGATCGAGTGATATCATTGCTGATATCAGATGGATCTTGGCTGAAAGCAGAGAATACCAGGAAGATGTTTACCTGTGTTTTATTGACTATGCAAAGGCATTTGACTGTGTGGATCATAACAAGTTATGGATAGCATTGCGAAGAATGGGAATTTCAGAACTCTTAACTGTGCTCATGCAGAACCTGTACATAGACCAAGAGGCAGTCATTTGAACAGAACAAGGGGATACTGTGTGGTTTAAAATCAGGAAAGGTGTGTGTCAGGGTTCTATGTTTTCACCATACTTATTCAATCTATATGCTGAGAAAATAATCTGAAAGCTGGACTATATGAAGAAGAACATGACATCAGGATGAGAGGAAGACTCATTAACAATCTGCGATATGCAGATGACACAACCTTGCTTGCTGAAAAGGAAGAGGACTTGAAACATTTACTGGTGAATATCAAAGACTGCAGCCTTCAGTATGGATTACACCTCAACATAAAAACAAAAATCCTCGTAACTGGATGAATAAGCAACATCATGATAAACAGAGAGAAGATTGAAGTTGTCAGGGATTTCATTTTACTTGGATCCACAATCAATGCCCATGGAAGCAGCAGTCAAGAAATCAAAGATGTATTGCATTGGGCAAATCTTCTTCAAAAGACCTCTTTAAAGTGTTAAAAAGCAAAGATGTCACTTTGAGGATTGAGGTGTGTCTGACCCAAGCCATGGTATTTTCGTTCACCTCATATGTATGCAAAAGCTGAACAATGAATAAGGAAGACCAAAGAAGAGTTGATGCCTTTGAATTATGGTGTTGACGAAGAATATTGAATATACCGTGGACTGCCAGAAGAATGAACAAATCTGTCTTGGAAGAAGTACAGCCAGAATGCCCCTTAGAAATGAGGATAGTGAGACTTCATCTCATGTACTTCGGACATGTTATCAGGAGGAACCAGCCCCTGGAGGAGGACATCATGCTTGGTAAAGTAGAAGGTCAGTGAAAAAGAGGAAGACCCTCAAGGAGATGGATTGACACAGTTCCTGCAACAATGGGCTCAAACATAGCAGAGATTGTGTGGACGGCACAGGACCAGGCAGTGTTTTGTTCTGTTGCACTTAGGGTTTCTATTTGTCGGAACCAACTCGACAGCACCTAACAACAACAATTGGAAGAGGACTAACTGAAAAGTAACCTTCTAGAAAAGGTGATTATGTGCTTTAAACATTTTAAACACATTACAAAACTCGAAGTCATCACTGTTTCATTGAGATGTCATAATGATGATAATATCTCTTGATTTTTTTAATGAAGATACATATTACTCACAAAACCATGAACTAAAAGAAAACGTTTTAGCAACCTTATAAATGAGAATAAATTTTTTTTCTAGGTTAGAGCAGTAGGAATCCACAATAAAAAGCCCTCAAGATATTCAGAATGATGAACACAAAGGAAAAAAGGACAATTATATAGCTTATATCTCTGCTTGCTTGTATCTCTAGCTGCTGATTTAATCCTTGAAAAAAAAAGTATATTGTGTTGGAATAGACACCTTGGGGACAAAAACTGCAGCATTACAAACTTTTTTTTGGTACTTATTACTATACTGTAATTCACGATTAATACTGCAAAACTTCGTGAAAGAACAGGAAGCCTTATAGAAGATATTCCAAGTAAGGCTAGTTTTTTTTAATTTGTTCCTTTGGCTCCATTTTTAATGGCTGTCAAATATTCCACAAAAATCATGGCTAAGGTTATCAGTTTTCATCATCAATTATCTTAACTTTTCATTCATTTACAATGTATTTTAGTAACTTAACATTATAACCCTATAACTAGTTCAGAAAATTAGATATATTGAAAGCTTTTTTTTTTCTCATACATGCTTTAACATATACGATAGAAAATACAGGCAAGGTATTTTTGTAAGCACACTATGCTAATTTTTGTTTACGGCAACACATGGAAGAGGATTGGCATGGCGCCCCTTGTGAGGGTGCCTCATGGGGGGCAGGGGGAGTGGCCAGCAAACAAATGCAGAAGGTACGCATTGTGGAAAAATATGATACAGTAGATATATTCTACTGTAAAAATCTATTGGTTTTTGTTCGTTTAAGAGAAAACCACTTTACAGAATAATATCACCGAAAAACATAAAAAGTATAGCTTCGAATTTTCCCTATTAAATATTAATAAGCTAAAATATCTCATTACACAAGACATGAATGCAATAAGAAGAAAAAGATAACTATTTGCTTT
Organism: Trichechus manatus latirostris; assembly: GCF_000243295.1. Lineage (NCBI taxonomy): Eukaryota > Metazoa > Chordata > Mammalia > Sirenia > Trichechidae > Trichechus > Trichechus manatus. Next base: position 5,490,659 of record NW_004444108.1, on the reverse strand, counting down.
CATGGTGATTGTGGTGGCCAAATAAAATAACTATAAAATTTATAATTTAGAACTCATTCTAGTATCTTAAAATTGTGTAGTTTTTTAGAGTACTTTGACAGTATAAAATGCGTGTATACTGAGAAGCATTTATATCTTATACTTACAAAGTCACTATAGTGTTCTTTAACCAAACTAGCCATGACTAATTGGTCTTCTCTAATGATGTTAAATGGCTTTAAACAAATTTCATTGGTACCGAATGTGGTCTCGTATCTTATTTGTTGCTTTGGCTGTAAGAGCACAGATTAGACACCTTCATGCTCAAGACCATTAAAACGAGCTAATTCACATTGCAGAGGATTCTTTTGCACTATTGTGTTTCTACTCATATGCACAATGAACGTGCGTGTAGGCTCATTATAGTGTGACCTGAACAGCATCAAAATGATCACTTTGCCTGGATATATTTTTACCAATGTTGGAATGAAATATTTATCCTTGGAGTCAAAAGACTGAAGGCCCTATTACAACACATGCATTGTTGTCTGAAGTGGTTATATATATACAATACCAAACAAGCTGTCATCAGGCTATTTCGTGAGGTCTATGGGTTGTCCTGGGGGCAGTAGAGGTTCTGCAGTAGAATTCTTGCTTTCCATACAGGAGGCTCGGGTTCGATTTTTGACCAATGCACCTGAGGCACATTTCAGTGGAGGTTTGCATGTTGCTGTGATGCTGAACAGGTTTCAGCAGTTTTCAGACTAAAATGGACCCTGGGAAGAGAGCTGTCTATCTACTTCCAAAAATCAGTGAGTGAAACTGTCTAATCCCTTTGTGCATAGGGTCACCATGAGTTGGGGGCCAACTTGACAGCAGCTAACAACATAAGCTGTCCTTAGGAGACATTTATGACGAAATGGGGAAATATTAAGTTAGTGCACATGGAACACAGCAAATGAGAGTGGAACTTGGTGGAATTTCCTAGAGCGGACCTCACAGCCCAGAGGCCAGCAGTGGAAGGGGAAAAACAGTAATACATTCAGGAGGATGCCCCGTACTTAATAAGGGCTAAATGAAATGTTTGTGACATGAAAATGATTGAATCTTGAAGATCAATTACCATTTCCCCTTGTAACCAGACATGCTCATGCTTGTCTCATCTCTTGCCAGTTAAAGATTCTAATCTTATGTGTCCTTGGTGATGAAGATGGAAATACGAGTATCTACCTTATGGGTTATGATGAGAGCTAACTGAAATAAGATATGCCTCAAATACACCTTAGGCATCTAAGAATACCATTATGCAAGGATGGGAAATCGCATAGCACAGCACAGAGTTTGGCATACTGTGTCATGTCGTGCTCAATAAACATTCCTCCCTTTTACTCAATTTCTTTTTGTAACTGCTATCTATTCACAACAGGATCCCTATGTTTTCTTCTTCCTTTTATGGTCAAAAAATTATGTTCAGCTAGGTATATTCGGTGCTATTTAGTTGTTTTGCTTTGTTTTTTCCTCTTTAGTTTGAAATTGTTTACAAATATAGCTAGAGATGCTATATTAAACCGAATCTTATTTTCATAAAAGACCATGATACTTAGTTTTATTCTCTGTTATCACTTACAGAATTAGAAAATTGAGGTGATATTTTGCTGCATATTTTACATGGAAACATAAAATACAAATAGCTTGGAAACTCAAGTTCATTATCAGTCATAAAGAACTCTCATTAAATAGGGGGCAGTCTTCATACACCATGCTATATTTTCGAAAGAGACCATATGGTCTTATAAACTATTGCTGTGGCATACAATATACAGAGTCAAATTACATCCTTTGAAAGTGTGTCACAACCAAGTATATAGTTTCTTATAAATATATACAATATACTTTTTAAGTATTGGGGGAATCCTATACATAAACAAAAATTATAGTCATGCTAGGTATTATATACTTTTTAAATTCCTTAAGCATTTGTGTAGATTCTTTTGTCTTTATGTACTATATTAATGTGTCCAATTATGTAGCTATTTTATTTATGTAGATAAAACCATTCGCTGATAGTTTTTAAACCATTCACAAATAGTAACCTTTAAGAGGAATCAGTAAAAAAGTAAGCTTTGTTAATATAAGATTATGCCTACTTTCTTTAATACCAAATTCTCATCATTTAAACTATGCCTGACAGATAACAGGCACTCAGTTAGTATTTGTTGGATAAATAAAACACTGAAAGATCTATGTTGAATTCTATAGATTATCTATAAAAAATTATTACATAATTTGAAATTCTTTAGGCTCTTCAAAGAAACCCAACTCTTAATTATCTACATTAATACCAAAGGGCTGATCATGTTTCCAACTTACTTACTTGTCATACATTCACTTCAAAAATAGAAACAAAGCCAAATTGTGAAGATCTCATTCTATAACTGAAATAATGGAAGGATAGTTATTTTCTATGTTCCAGACAGTGAGATTTTAAATCTCATTTAATCTTAGAACGACCGTATTATTACCCTCATTTTACAAATGAACCAAAATCGTCTGAGCTCACACAGCTAAAAGTGACAAAACTGAGATTCAAGCCCACTCTGAGTCCAAATTCCATGTTCTTAATGACTAGACCATATCATTTGTTCTTTTTTCCTTTACTTCACTTTTGAAGCTCTAATATTCAGGGACTCTATGATAGTGCTGGAAACCCTGGTAGCACAGTGGTTAAGTGCTACGGCTGCTAACCAAAATGTCAGCAGTTTGAATCCACCAGGCCCTCCTTGGAAACTCAATGGGGCAGTTCTACTCTGTCCTGTAGGATCTCTGTGAATTGACTTGATGGCAACAAGGTTTTTAACAAGATAATAGTGCCCTCACTACTTCAAGAAAAAATATACTCAGGTCTACTGAAAAATAAAATGATTGAAGAAGAGCAGACCAAATAAACAAACCAAAAAGTATATTATCAGTTGCTCAAATATATACTCTAGAGTAAGAAGAAAGAGGCAGTATGTAAAGATGATCAACAGAGGAAGAAGAAATTATAAGTTGCATTGATCTGGAGAGGGCATGCACAATCAGGGCAAATAAAACCTGCGTGAAACTGAAGCAAGAAAAATAAAATTGGAACAAAAGTGGCATCAAAATCATCTTTTTTTTTTTTTTTTTATGTTAGTGAGCATCAATTGTAGAAAATAGAATTTATACCAATGTACTGAACAACCCTGCCTCAACTAAAACTCTAAAAACACTCATTGCCGTCGAGTGATTCCAACTTATAGCGACCCTATAGGACAAAGTAGAACTGCCTCATAGGCTTTCCAGGGAGCAGCTGGTGAATTTGAACTGCCAACCTTTTGATTAGCAGCCATAGACCACTGCGCCACCAGGCCTCAACTACAGTGGTTTTTAAAGAGGTACAGGTACCTATGTACGATAGGTATAGGCCTGAGTGTATGCGATCCCCATCAAGCTGCTTTTTGAGAAATGTTTTCCAGCAGGAGGTTTAAGCTGGGGTATAAGCTGACATGATTCCCTTCTAGTGTTTGTGTTTTTGTTGTTGCTTTTCACTGATGTTGTTGGGTTTCTTCAGGATTGTAAGCTATGCCCAGTTATTCATTCTCTTTCCCCAGCGTTTCTTAATAGTGTGCCTTCAATATTTTGAGTTCAGCATTCCTAGTACATAGATAAGAAGACATATGGAATTAATTAGAAGCTAGTATAGAGAATATGCAAAGAAAATTTATAGTATTTCTTTTTCCTTGAGTACTAGCAGAATGTGTCAGATTTACCAAAACTCTCTTTACATGTTCTTCGGGGACTTTTTTTTTTTTAAAGCATGTGTTTGTGCCTACAAAAAATTTCTAAAACTTATAAAGACCTACTCTGGTTGGTACTTTATGAAGAAATCTTGGCTGTATTTCAAATTTTCGGTGGTTTCACAACTTGCAAAACTTCCACCATTGTGATTCCATGGTTTGTTTTTTTTTTTTTTTTTTGGTATCATTTGACAAAGTTTTCAATATTTTCAGAGAAAACACGATTTCTAAAAAATGCTGTATTTATTGATTCTCATCTAATCAAGTAAAAAGATATATGTAACTGATTCTTTTTCAGCTTGATGCTAGATAAAAATTGGACACCACTAAAATGCTCAGATGCTTCAATAGTTTAAAATGCATCTGGCTAACATGCCACAGGAAATATCTTTTTTTTTTTTTTCCTGGAGAAAACTTGTTTGATAATTATAAACGGGACGGTAATGGTGCGGGCTTTGGAACAAGGCTGGGCTTCATTTGCCTGGCTCTGCTGCTTACTCTGTGATTTCAGGTACGTAGGGAACACTAAACGTTGGTTTCATCATCAATGAAATGAGTAATAATTGTACCTCTGTAGATACTGTGATTATTAAATGGGATAATGTATATAAAATGTTTGGCACTGTGCTCCAGCACATAGTAAGGGCTCAGTAAATTGACTTGTAAGTATTGTATAATAGAGATTTCAGTTTGTCTTATGCTACCAAAATCTTAGTTAGTCTTGTTTTCTATGGTTTTTATTTTTGCATGTTTTCCATACTTAACACTTTTATGACTGAAGAAATACTAAATTTGTGTTACTATCTTGATAGCATGCCAAACTTGAGTTAGAAAGCAGTAGTGAAACTGTCATCACTTAGGAAAATTGCCATTTCCTTATGAACTGTTCTTATTATAACATGTAGCATTAACACCCTCATAATTCAAAGGTAATGCTACAGCTGTTGATGATTATCATCTTTTATGAGGTAACATCTGGAAAAATCAGTGTGAGCACACTAGGAACAAAAATATTGTATGCAAGTAACCATTAAAAAATAATTGTTTGGTTGAGTTTGTAGCATTTGGTGCAATTTGCAAAATAGATCTGAATCAACTTCTTAAAATCACGAGGTATTTTAATATATCAAAAGATACAGAAAATAAAGTAACACATCTCTGTGTATAACTAATTGTAACATTTTGCAATATTTGACTTAGCTGACTTGTTTTAAAGATATAAAACATTACTGATTTGTTGATGCTTCCCTTCCACTTCTCTTTATCCTCTCTGCTTCGCTCCATAGAGGTAATCTGTTTGCCTAAGTCAGTGACTTTTGGTTTATATTTTTATCATCTTTTACATTTATATGCTACCACAAACGTATTATTCCCTAATGATTAGTGCATGTTGTACTTACTTAAAAAACCCAACCCTACACAATGACATCATATATTATTTTATAGTTACCTCTTCAAATTTTTACATTCAAATTTTTAGATTTAGACTTTTATCGGAAATCTATTTTGTAGATTTTGTGAAGAGGGCTTCACGTTTTAGTTCTTTCAGTATTAAACTTTTTATTCTAGCACGCATTAAATAGCCCACTGCTTTGTCACTGACTTATAGTGTCTACAGTGTCATATACCAAGTTTCCATATACACATGGATTTGCTTCTGAGCTTTCTTTTTTTTGTCTGTTTATCCGTATATAAATTCAAAAGTATCCATAACCAAAGCTTTGTAATAGCTCTTGGTATTCAGTAGAGGGAAACCCCACGCTACTACTCTTATTCTTCAGAAATTTCTTGGCTATTCTTTGCTGTTTATGCATCTATGTGAATTTTAGAATGTACACACATATGCACACAAATCTTTTAGAATTGTAATTGAAATTGCATTGCATTTATAGGTTAATTTAGGGAAGATTGACGTCTTTATGATACTGAATCTTTCCACTTATGAACATGATATATTTCTCCATTCAAAATATTCTGTACTACACTTTTTATATTGTTATTACTCTTAGCTAACTTCTAGATGTTAGAAGAGGAGGATTTTTTAAATTTTACTACATTTTCTAATTAGTTGTTGTCATTTTGACTTCTCATCAGAAGAAGGGATACCAGGTGACATGAATGATATTTTCAAAGTGCCAAAAATAAAAAGTTGTTAATCTAGAACTATATACCTAGAGGAAATCAATTCAATTCAATTCAATTCAACGAACCTCCACATCTGTTTTGATATCAACTACAAATGCAGTACTTCTTCCTCTGACTCTAACCACCAGAACCAGGTCATGCCTCATAAGCTGAAAGGGGCATAGTCCTCCAGACTGCCAAGTTTGCCCAAGACTTCAGACGCCAGTCACCAAGTATATAATTTCCAAACTGCTAGAGGACAAAAAAAGGAATGAGAAAAAATTTTTCAAAAGAAAAAAGTCACAGAATGTGAAGGACAAACCAAAAAACGAGATGTTAGGAGTTAAATTCAAATATATCGGTAATAACAATAATTCTAAATGGACTAAATTAAAAGAAAAAGATGGACAAATAATGAAAAATGTACCAGACACATTTTAAGAAAGAAAATACATTTAGTTATGTTGATATGTGAGCAAAATGACAGTAAGACAAAACAACTCTACTCAAGACAGAGGGTAACTTCATAATGAGAAAAGCTTAAGTACACTTGTAATGATTTAAAATTTTTTGCACTTCACCCAACAACCACGGAATCACATGCTTTCAAATATACAGAAAACATTTATAAAGATTTATCATAAAGAAACTAAAAATAAAATCCATCATATGATCATACAGGAAATTTTCCCTGAACTTAACGTATTTAATCTACAAATCAATGAGAAACATGTTTATATAACCAATATGTTAGAGAAAAAAATCATAATGGAGATTAGAAAATATTTATAATTCAATGATAATGAAAATGCTATATATTAAAACTTGGGAAAAGTAGTTACAGCAGTACTTAAAAATAAATTTGCAGCCTTAAATACATGTTAGTAAAGAAGATAGGCTGGAATTTGTTGAACCAAGCAAATATTTTAAGAAACTAGAGAAAAGAAGGCAAAATAACCCTAAAATAGTAGAAGAAAATAATAATAACAGAAATTGATTAAATAGAAACAAACATTCAACAGAGAGGCTCACAAAATCCTCAGAAGTTGATTCTTTGAAGAAAAAAATAAATAAGGTAATAAATTTGACAAACCTCTGATTTAAATGATCAAGAAAGAAGAGAAAAACTCACAGACTACCAAATCTGAAATGTTAGGAGACCTAATTATGGACATTAAAATAAAGAGTATATTATAAACAACTTCATACCAACAAATGTGAAAATTTAGATGAAATAGACAAATGTATTCCTCTAAAAATTTAACGTAACAAAACTGACTCAAGAACTAGAAAATACAAGCAGTAAAGAGATGTTGCTAATAGTTGCCAATCTTTTCCACTGAGAAAACTCTCAGCCCAAATGCAGTTATGTGAAACATTCATGGAGCAAATACCAATGTTTATATAAACTATCCCCAGATGTAGAAAAAAAGGACCATACAAGTTCTGATTTTTTGAAGCTACATAACCTGAACCCCAAAACCTGACAAGGGCAATGGGTGAACTGAACAATATCAGAATATCACTCATGAGCATGAATGCAAAAATCCTAAACAAAGTTTTAGCAAACTGTATCCAGCAACAAATAATAATTTAACAAGGAAAATGCGCCATGGACAAGTTAGGTTTATTCCAACAACACAAGGAGAGTTTACTTCGAAAATAAGTGAATGGACTCAACACATGAACTGATTAAAGGAGAAATCAAATGATTAACTTGGAGTTCATTTGAGGACCAGGTGAAAGACTGCAGCTTTTAAGTTGAACTGCTGTTAAGGAAATACTCTTGCTGGCTTAGGATGCTGTTGTCTGCCTCTGCGGTTGTTTTTCAAAAGATCCCAAGTGAGGCATATTGTGAGAGGTTTGATTAATTTCTTTAGCGATTGCTGCTTTAAATTGCACTCACTTAAGCATCTTTCAGATCTAATGGTTTGGAAATCTTGATGAAACAAAAGGGCAAATACTTCAAAACAAGAACAAGAAAAGGTAGACGAGCACTCTGGTGAGCACCTAATGAGGAAATCCTGGTGGTATTTTACTTGTACAAGGATTTTTACTTTATTTCTCATAAAGGCATCTTTTGAAAAACACCCTTATTATGGAAAGTGCATTTCTCATTTTGGTCAGCATAATCTATGGTCTTGTTCTGGATATAAAATGTCATTGATTTTACAAGTGGTTATGTGCTTGAATCAATTCAGTAGCATCCAAACCAACATGAATAATAGACTGTTTATATTCCCTCTTTATAAGACACCATTTCCCAAGAACTTCAAATAACTTTATAATAATAATCTCATGGAATTTTACAATTCCCAAATAAGAATGGAGCTTACCCTCTTGTTGTGTAAAAGTGGAATAATTACTAGAGTATTTTGCCTGCTTTTGTTTGTTTTTAGCACTCTCTCTTCTTGGAGCTTGAAAACTAATGTACCTTCATTACTTGCTTTTTTTTAAATCTATGTTTTTGTTTCAAATTAATGGTGTTGTTAAGATCTTAAATGTTTTCCTTTTCTCCTTCCTTTCTAATTATCTTTGTTTTCTATACTATCGAGTGTCTCTCTTGTCAGTTTTATCAAGACATTGTGATGTCCCCGAAAAAGGATGAGCTCAGATGTCAGCAAACAGGACTTCAAATCATTCCCTTTGCCATTTATGAGCTGTAAGACTTGGAACACATTAAGAAAATAAGTTTGTTTTCTCAACAATAAAGTAAGCCTAATGGTGCCTTTACTGGATTCTTGTGAGGATTAGACGAGATAAATATGTCAAGTGCCTGCAGCACTGCCTAGCATATACAGACGTGCAATGCAATGTTAATATCTTCCCTAGAAAAGTCTAGATTTTCTTCAGTCCAGCCTGCAAGTTCTCCATAGATTTGTGGAAATGGTTTGAAGACTGACTGGTATCACACATTTTTGTATCAGAGTAGAAATACTGTGAGTAGCTTTTGAGGACACAAAAGCACATCTCTGGATTGCTCATCTGTTACTATAAAGTACTTTGGTAGGTTTTCACTAGTTACAAGTGTAGATGTGATCATGCACCCATTAAAGTGATTTTATTTCCTAACCAAACTCTGAAACTCTTACCCCAAGGAGATCTCTTGAAAATCACTTTCCTGGTCACAACATATTTCAAAGTAAAGAAATTATGGCAAAACCAGTACCATTCCTGTAAGAGCAGCCTGAAAGATTGGACTTTGTGCCTGAAAAACCAAAATGTTAGAAATATCACCTACAAAATCTCTCATTTCTTTCTTTCCTTTAATCTTTCTTTCTTTATTACTAATTCTCAAATTTATAAATTTTACAAATTCTTAGTTATCTAGTGCTGCTACAACAGAAATACCACAAGTGAATGGCTTTAACAAAGAGAAATTTATTCTCTCACAATCTAGGAGGCTAGAAGTCTGAATTCAGGGTGCCAACTCCAGGGGAAGGCTTTCTCTGTTGGCTCTGGGGGAAGATCCTTGTCTCAATCTTCCCCTGGTCTAGGAGCTTCTCAGCATAACGTCCCTGGGTCAAAAGGACACACTTCCTCCTGGTTCTTCATTCTTGGAGATCCCAATCCTCTCTACTGGCTTCTGTCTTTTGTATCTCAGAAGAGATTGACTCAAGATACAACCTAATACTGTAGATTGAGTCCTGCCTCATTAACATAACTGCTTCTAATCCTGCCTCATTAACATCATAGAGGTTAGGATTTATAACACATAAGATAATCTCTATCTGATCACAAAATGGTGGACAATCACACAATCCTGCGAATCATGGCCTAGCCAAATAGATATACATTTTCAGGGGATACAATTCAATCTGTAATATTCTACACTTTGGCCTCCCAAAATTCATGTCCTTGCCACACGTAAAACACATTCACACCACTGTATCATAGCAAAAATCTTAAATCAAATCCAAGTCCAAGATCTCCTGGGGCAAAATTCCTCTTCATCTGTGAAATCTAGAATACAAGTTATCTGCTTCCAAAGTACAGTGATGGAACAGACACAAGGTAGACGTTTCCATTACAAATGGGAGAAACTGGAGGGAAAAAAGGGTTAACAGGCACCAAGCAAGTCAGCAGAACACATTACATTAACTCCCAATGATTGAAAATAATCCACTGTTTTCTGAGACCATTTAGGCAATAGCCCTGCCCTCCAGACTCTGGGTGTTGACCACACTCTCCTGATTCTGGGTAGAGGGTCCTCAGTCCTGGGCTTCAGCTCCTCCTTCCAGGCCCACTGGAATGGCAGCTCTGCTCCCTTGCATTTGGGCAGCCCCATTCACATAGCCCATCTGAGTGGTGACCCTACCCCACTGGCCCCGGTAGATGCCGTCTTCAAAATGTATGTTACCTGCATGTACAAATAGTTCCTTTCAAAACACTAATGGTACACTTTTCTTTCTTTCTTTTTTTTTTTTTTTTTTTACTTTTCTTCTTCTCATGTGTTAGCAACTTCATTCTTTTGTTTTTATTTCTTCACATTTAATAATAATCTATGTTATAACATATATTTTTGATTTTTGTCTGACAGTTGCTCCAATAGCTTTCCCTACTTTTTCACTATGTCCATGCTTTTGTTCTTTTACTTTTTCCTATCTCTAATACTTCAGATTTACTTTTTCAATTTATTTTTGCAAATTGCTAATATTTGCACATACCCACTCAGTGGCTCTGTGGGAGAAAGACCTGGCTATATGCCTCTGTAAAGATTATAGCCCAGAAAACCTAATGGCGCAGTTCTGTTACATGGAGTCGCTATGAGTCCAAAATCAATTCGACAGCACCCAACAACAACAGCAACGATCCTGCATATATTGAGTTTTCAATAAGTATTACTTGATGACTGGATGTGTAACTTTTTAAAATAAGAAATTACTAATATGCTATTAGGTTCCTGGTGACACAAGCAATTTACAATCAGCTGCCAACCTAATGGTTGGCAATTCGAACTCAGCCAGTGGTGCTATGGAAAAAAGGCCTGGTGATCTGCTTCTGTAAAGATTACAGCCAAGAAAACCCTATGGAGCAGTTCTACTCTGTAACACATGGAATCACCAGGAGTCGGAATCAACTCCATGGCAATGGTCTTGATTTTTAGAATATGATACTCATATTTATTGAAGGCTTTTTCGGTGCTAAGCATTTTTCTGTTTTATATAAATTTTGAGATAAGTACTCTTTTTGTAACCATTTTGCAAATGAGAAAACCGAAGCATAAAGAAGTTAAGAACTTGTCCAACTCATTTAGTAGTAAATTTCTGATTCAAATGAAAGAATTTTGAGTTCAGATCCCGTTCTTTTAACAACTGCAGTCAACTGCAGCCCTACTTTATCTACATCATTTTATTTGTATACTGGGCTTAGCATATATAAATATTAAAGAACAATTTTATATGCATGTTTCAACCATCATGATGCATGATTTCTATAAATGTAAGCTATGAACATTTCATTGGCCTATTTTGTATAAGCTCCAGTTGATTTGGTTTCAGCAAAATTTCTAATTCAGAAAATTATTCTCCTAGAATCAGCACCCTAGTACACCCCCCCCAAAAAAAAAAAACACACACACACGTACAGCAACAACAACAAAAAAGCTTGGGAGGTTTGAGTTTAAATAAAATTAGCCTATCTATGTTTATTCTATAATAGTGTTTTACTTAATTAGGTATGAGCTGTCTGTCTTCGAGAACAAGGGAATATTACATTTGCATAAAATATGCACAACCTTTTTTAAAAGTCAAGAATAAGAATATGTGTGAGATACTACATAAATATCTCACAATTAGATGTCAAATGTATACCAATAAATTTGTTCTCACACTTATATTTTGCACGATGAGATAAAGTATCATTTGAGCTTCAATTGGAAAAAAAGAAACTATTTTCCCAATCTAACTGAAATACAATGGTGTTAAGCAATTGATCTGTGTGAAATGACAATAAACCTAGAAATAATCATCACTGAAATCTCATCTAACAGCTATCAGTAGTATGAGTTTTCAGTAATTTGTATTGCCTAATATTTCTTCCTTTAGTCATAAATGACATAGACCAGCATCAAAATCACGCCAATATTTCAGAGCATAAAAGCAGCCGACTAAGATTTCCTTTACCAATAATATTCAATAGGGGATTTGTTTTGTAATAACTTATGAGATCACTATTTTGTCCATATTTGTAAATAGGAAACAATGAAAACTGTTGGTCAACATTGATATGACACATACTTAGAAAAAAATTGCTATCAACAATATATTACTGCAATTTCACTAAAATATAGTACTTAGCTAATAGATTATAGAGTGTCTCTAACAAAGCTAAACAATGATACATTGCCTACACATATGTGTTGTAATTTAGAAACAACGTAACTCAGTAGAGGCATTCAGTTTTAGGGAGCAGATTTACTTTGCAGGTTTCCTGAGCTGAACTGAGATTATGGTACACCATGTTAAATTCCAGTCTGCTGTTGAAAACTCGTTTGTGAAAGTAACATTACCAAGTCATTTCCAAGGAAGAAAATAACTTTCCCAAATAAATCTGATTCTTCAAGGAAAGCAGGAAACAAGCAATTACTCAAATTGGCATTAGGTTAAGACCTTGACATTGGAGAAGAATACCAGGGCTTTTAAAAATGATAATGGATCAGAACATCTGCAAAAGTAAAATAAGAAAAAGAAAAAAATCTTAAGAAGTAGAAACTGCTAAATATGATACCTTTGAATTTTTTTTTTCTTGAAAGCCATAGATAAGGCTGAGTAATAATTTTCTAAAGAAAATGACTCCATGGTTTTCTTCTGTAATGAAAAATCACACGAGTTAAACTATGTAAATTATTCACTATCTGTAACAGCATCTGTCATACAATATTCTCAAAAATAACCAGAAGATTGAAACTGTGATCATGGTAAGTCATAAATTATTTCAGTCATAATTTTACATTAAATAGACACCACTTGGCAATTAATTTATTTCTAGAAATCTGTCTTAAGGAGATAATGAGAGAAGAGGTCAAAGATTATGCACACAGATGTTCATCACAGCATTATTTATAATGGCCAAATGTTGAGAACAAACTAAATGTATAATAAAAGGAATCTGGTAAAATATATCATTGCGCATCTGTAACTATACCATGACTCTATGCACAAAAATAGCATACTTTTAGGAATATTTAAGAATAAGGAATGTTATTCATATACAATATTAATATTATATATATATAAATATATTTATACATATAATACCAAACCAGCTGCCATTGGGTCAATTCTGACTGATGGAAACCCTGTGTATGTGTCTTAGTCATCTAGGGCTGCTGTAACAGAAATACCACAGTGGATGGCTTTAACAAACATATTTATCCTCTCACAGTCTAGGAGGCTAGAAGTCTGAATTCAGGGTGCCAGCAACAGAGGAAGGCTTTCTCTTTATGTCGGCTCTGGAGGAAGGTCCTTGTCATCAATCTTCCCCAGTCTAGGCGCTTCTCAGTACAGGGACCCCAGGTCCAAAGGACCCACTCTGCTCCCAGCACTTCTTTCTTGGTGGCATGAGGTCCCTCTCCTCTCTGCTTGCTTCCCTCTTTTATATATCAGAGAATTGACTCAAGATACAACATAATCCTGTAGATTGAGTCCTGCCTCATTAACATAACTGCATCTAATCCTGCCTCATTAACATAACTCATTGCCATCAAGTCAATTTTTGACTCTTAGTAACCCTATAAAACAGAGTAGAACTACCCCATAGGATACCCAAGGAGCAGCTTGTGGATTCAAACTGCCGACCTTTTGGTTAACAGCCAAGCTCTTAACCACTATGCCACCAGGGCTCCATTAACATTATAGAGGTTAGGATTTACAACATACAGGATAATCACATCTGATTATCTGATCACAAAATGGTGGACAACCACACAATACTGGGAATCATGGCCTAGCCAAGTTGACACACATTTTGGGGGGACACAATTCAATCCATAAGAGTGTATTGGAATAGAACTGTGCTCCATGGAGTTTTCATCGCTGTTTTTTTCAGCAGTAGATCACCAGACCTTTTTTCCAGGGTGCCTCTGGTTGGACTCAAACCTCAGCCTTTCTGTTAACAGCCAAGCACATTAACAGTTTTCAACAGCCAATTATATACATATATATAAAATCATATATATATGATTTTAGCTAAAGGTTTAATTAGTGGGAAACCAGGTATAAATTATTAGTGGGTGTATTTCCCTGATTAAGCTCAACTGAATGAAACTGGAAAAAAAAGAAAGAAAAAGACGTTTCCATGACAATGAAATTTCATTTATTATTATTCCATAGTAAATTTATACACTTTTTTTTCAATTTTTAGGGAGTGTGGACAAGGGAATAACTTAAATTTTTTTTTCTAAAGCAATTTATGTTAATGATAGATAGTATTTTTTAAACATATACAGAAAATAAAAGCTGAATAATCCCAATACTTTATCTTCTCTTTTGAGTGAAATACATAACTTGAAAAAGAGAATCTTCCAATTATCGCATTCCTCATAGACAATTATTGTTAACAGCATTTTAGTCTTTCAGATTTTTTGTACACCTAGAGAGACTTATGCACAGTTTATTTTTTCTGAAAAGAGGCCCACTATACTTTCACCTTAGTATATTTGTGGAATAGATTCCTAGAAATATACCACTAGGTTATAAAATATGCACATTCTTAAATTTTGATAAATGTCCAATTACCCTTGAAAATAGTTGTACAGAATTATACTCCTATATTCTAAGAATAAGAATATAACTTTTCCTAGATTGTGAATAATACTGATTGTTTGCAATTTTTGTTGATACGAAAGGTAAAAAAAAAGTACCTTATTTTAAAAATATTTCTCTGAATATTAGAGATTCTGAGTAGCAGAATTCTGGTTTGACATCTTTTCTTTCTTTTATTTATTGTCTGTTTATTCATATATACATATTTTAATCTTATAAAATTTATGCTGCAAAATCCTAATATTGGTAATAATTAAAAAGTGAAGCACTAATATTCATGTACAGATACCCATGCATATGTAGTGTTATGTTAATAAAGATTTATTCTTTTAGGTTGAACCATGTAAAATAGCCATTTTACAGGTAAAAAATCAATAGATATTGTCAATTTCATTTGGATGAGCCCACTAGATTCACCAGAAGTTATTAACTGTTCCATCTTAACACTGCTCATATATTTGTGCATTTAATTGTACTAAATGTACACACCATTTATTACTCGATAGCTACGGCACATACCATGCTAATTTCTGGATTTCATTAATTTATAAGATGAAATTAGTACATGACAAAAGAAATCATATTCTGGAAGACTGCACTTTTACTCACATTTTGATTTATTTCTCAAACATACTGTATTCTTAATAAAGATGGTTTTTATTTACTATTTCAAGAATAATTGAAAAAATAATCTTCGAGTCATTTAATAACAAAATACATTTCTTGACAAACTCCCAACATGAAATAGATATTTTTAAAGCTATAATCCATAATTTTATTATCAATTACTGTAACGATTAGAGTCATAAATAATTTTCAGATTCTTAATGAGAAGCTATACTCCAGACATGAGGCAGAGATAGCTAAAACACTAAAAATCTTTAGGGATATGCATGCATTTTCAAATTAAATAATTCATATCTTAAAAAATCTTTGGGACCAGATATTAAAATAATTCTGTTTTGGATAACTATTTTCAAAAATTATTCCTAACTGAGAAGTCTACACTTACTTACTGCTGGATTTAATTTCAAGCTTTATTATTTTTTTTACTGAATAAAAGAAAACTCTTAACTTGATAGAGACATTCTAAGGTTTTCATACTTCTTTAATAAAATCTGAGTGCTTTGGTTTAATTGCTTCAATGATTCACATTTTGTAATTTAAAAGGGGGATGCCTACTATTATCAAGTAATCCTTAACAACCATTCATAATGATTAAATGTAGTATTTTCCTTCTATAGCAACAGTTCAGTAGTTTACATATGATTAACAGCAAAGCCCAAGCTTGTACAGGTAATGGCTTACTCTTATTAATTTCCTACACATTTTATGTTTCTAGGTAAAATAAAAATGTAATTAGTTTAGGAAAAAAATACATGTTACATTGTTTTAAAGGAGATAACAGGGTACTAAATTTTTTAAAAGGATAATCTACAGAGTTGTGAGATTTTATTTCAGCAAGAAAATCAGTTTGAACTTATAATTCAATTCAGTTATATAAAACTATTGAGCAGATATGTATTTGTAGTGCATGCAACATGAGTTTTGAAGTCAGGGACTAGTCTCTTTGTGTTTCTTTTGTTTTCACTCTTTTTGTTTCTTCAATAAATATATAATGAGCACTTGCTACATGTAAGATGCAGAGCTAGGAACAAGAGCTGCAAAGGCGCTGTCAGCCTTCAGGGGAGACTGACATATAGATAATTATAATGCAACAGGGAAAGTGCCGGGCTGGGGGGGTGTTATGGATTTGTGTCCTCCAGAAAGATATGTTGAAGTCCTAATCTTCTGTACCTGTGAATATGACCTTGTTTGAAAATAGGATCTTTGAAAATGTTACCAGTTAGCATGAGGTCTGTTATGGATTGAATTATGTCCACCAAATACGTATGTCAACTTGGCTAGGCCATGATTCCCAGTATTGTGTGGTTGTCCAACATTTTGTGATCTGATGTATTTATCCTATGTGTTATAAATTCTACCTCTATGATGTTAATGAGGCAGGATTAGAGGCAGTTATGTTAATGAGCAGGACACAATCTACAGGATTAGGTTGTATCTTGAGCCAATCTCTTTTGAGATATAAAAGAGAGAAATGAGCAGAGAGGAGAGGGACCTCATGCCACCAAAAAACAAGTGCTGGAAGCAGAGTGGATCCTTTGGACCCAGGGTCCCTGCACTGAGAAGCTCCTAGACCAGAGGAAGATTGATGACAAGGACCTCCCCCCAGAGCCGACAGAGAGAGAAAGGCTTCCCTAGAGCAGCACCCTGATTTCAGACTTCTAGCCTCCTAAACTATGAGACAGTAAATTCCTGTTTGCCAAAATCATCTGCTTGTGGTTTTTCTGTTGGAACAGCACTAGATAACTAAGACAAGATCATTCTGGAATAGGGTGGGTCTTAATCCAATATGAGTGGTATCCTAATAAAAGAGAAGAGACACAGAGACAGAAAGAGGAAGATGACCATGTGACAGAGTTATGCTGCAGCTACAAGCCAAGGAACACCTGAGGCTGCCAGAAGCTGAGAGAGACAAGAAAGGATCTTTCCCTAGAGCCTTCAGGGAGAACACGCTCCTGCAACAGCCCAAATTTGGACTCCTAACATCCAGAACTGTCAGACAATAAACATCTGTTCTTGTAAGTTACCTGCTTTGTGGTACTTTGCTACAGCAGCCCTAGGAAACGAATACAGAAGGCATGTGTGTGTTCCTGACCCAAATAAGAGTTTTCAGAATATATTCTATGCATAAGCTAAACTGAAAGGATGAGTAGGTATGTATCAGGTTAAGAAGGGAAAACAAGGCATTCTAGAAGAAGGAACAGTGAAATGAGTGATAGGAAGCAGTAGATTATAAATAAATTGCATGAACATGAAGGCTGAAAATTGTTATTCTTTCCAACAATGTGATTTATTGTTTTTAAAATTTCCTTTTTGTCTCCCAAGTTGTAGTAGTTTCACTCAATTCTTCACTCCCAGGTGGTAGCATTATACATGCATAACTTTACCATGACCTCATGGGGGGCAGCTTGTACTTCCTCACCCCTTGACTATGGGCTTGGTCATGTACTTGCTTTGGCCAGTGGAATGTTGCTGTTGTTCTTGTGTGCCATTGAGTCAACTTTTCAACTCATAGTGACCTCATGTGACAGAATAGAACTGCCCCATAGGGTTTTCTAGGCTGTACTCTTTACAGGAGCAGATCACCAGGTCTTTCTCCTGCAGATCTGCTGGGTAGGTTCGATCTGCTTGGTGGATTCAAACTGCCAGCCTTTCGGGTATCAGCTGAGCACTTAACCATTGTGCCACCAGGGCTCCTTAATGGATGAGTGAAAATAAAGTGGGAAAAGGCATGAAATGTGCTTGGGTCCACCTCTGCTTCTGCCATGCCATGAGAAGAATATGACCTGAGTAACCATCTAGTCCAAGAAGGATGTAAGACATGTGGACCCAACCTTCGTTATGAGGTCAACCCATCCATGCCCAGCCTAGATCAGCCCAGTCCTAGACATCCCATCGCATGGATGAAAAACACATGCTTCTTATTGTATGCCACTGAAATTTTATGGTGTTTGTTATGAAGAAGTAGCTGACTAATACATAATTTTGAGCATAAATGTTGCTGTATTGATGTTCAGTGGAAATTTGTTGAATGGAGGAAGAACTTTAATTCATCTGTTAATGGATTTATCTTTTTTGAGAATTGGATTATCTAAATCTATGTATATGCCATGTGAAATGCTAACAAATTTCCCCTGGAACTATAAAAACAAGCCATGATTCTAGTGCAGAAATATATTTGAATCCTTCAGAAATGGCACATCATAGTTTACAACAGGAGCATAAAACTAGCAATTCAAATCAATTGATCAGTCTTAAACCCATGGAGGTGACAAATTCTGCCATGGCCACCCAATCTGAAGACGGGTGAAAATTTGAATCCTGCAAAAACAATGATTTAAATACTGATACCTCATTTATACAGCAAGACAACTTCATGGAAAGGGGTGGGGGGGAAGTACATGCAGCTCATTGTCTACACAACACCTGACCAATCAGCCCAGATATCATAGCCAATCAGTACAATTAGTAGTAATCAGAGATTTTCACTTCCTGATACGTGATAGAGACTGAGTTTTCAGCTCTTAAAAGAATAAAATAAATAAATAAATAAAATGCAAACAGACAAAAAACAACCCACATTCTAATTTCTCTTTCTGGTGATATATCCTTCAGTGCACCCCTCCCCACTGCCTCTGCTTTTGTCCAAAATTCTTAATTTGACACATGGGAATCATTATATAAAGTAAACCAGAAATCAAAACCCACTGCTGTCAAGTCCATTCTGACTCACAGCGACCCTATAGGACAGAGTAGAACTGCCCCATAGGTTTTCCAAGGAGTGGCTCATGGAGTTGAACTGCCAGCCTTTTGGTTAGCAGCCAGTCTCTTAACCACTGCACCACCAGGGCTCCTCCATAAAGTAGGTGCTCAGTAAACGGTATTTCAGGTTGGTGTTATTGTAGGGGTTTGAGAGTTGTAAGGGTTTTTTCTTTGTATCAGTGATATTTCCTGCTTTATCTCCTGTTAGTTTCCCTGATATTGGTCAGATAAAACTTCTAGAGTTTCCCTTTGCTTTGCTGAGAAT
Source organism: Trichechus manatus latirostris (assembly GCF_000243295.1). NCBI lineage: Eukaryota > Metazoa > Chordata > Mammalia > Sirenia > Trichechidae > Trichechus > Trichechus manatus. The sequence continues at coordinate 5,471,322 of NW_004444108.1, read as the reverse complement.
GCCTTTCTCCTAGGAAAGAACTTCTCTTTAACATTCAGCTCACACACCTCCGCCTCTTGGAAACCAGACCCTAGTAGCCTTGTTCACTCTTTATGTTCCCATAGCCATCTCTGTGCACAGCTATTAGCAATTCATACATTGGTCAGGGTTTGTTTTTTTATAGCTCCCCTGCTAAAATGAGTGGTCTGGGGGAGTAGAGTGGATGGTAATGAAAGGGGGACATATCTTAGTAAGGTTTGTATTCCTTGGATAGAATTGATTTGTCTTCCTGTTGTGCAAAGGCTTTTAGTTGGAGATTCCAAAGAGGAGGGGAAGACATATAACAGACTTCCTTCTTTCTCCTTCTGGAGCTGCATTAGCAGATCTGCTCTCTGGTTGAAAAGGCTTGAAAATCAAAAAGTTTGGAAATTTCTAATATGGGAAATGCTAGTTTTGCTCATGTTATTTATTTATTTACTTATTGTTTGTTTTAAATAATAGGTTTCATTGTTAGCGTGGAAGCTTCTACACTTTGTGTCATTTTCAAAAAGAAACTTACAGGAAAATATTACCCTGGGTTTGGAAGCTTGGATTTTTTAGAATTGATTTATCTTTTAAAGTGGAGATTCTGTTACATTGGGTATATTATCCACATGTTATCAGTTTTTACTTCATCTTTTACTCTGCAAAATTATTCCCTATGAACCTGGAGTTGAGCGTTACTGGGAAATTATAGGCACATTTGTTTTAAAATAATATCACTCTGATGTCTATAGATAGAATGAAAGGGATGTTAGTTAATCTATATAACAGAAATTAAATTTTTCTGAGTTATTACATCATGTAAAATTGATTGGATGTGTTTGCCTCAAATTTGGAACATATGTTTGAGATGTTCCGATTTAAAATATTGGTTAGTGGCTTACATAGTTGTCATTTTAGGAACTTTACCAGCCATCTCAAAGTATATGGCTGACATCTACAGTAAATGGAATTAAGGTACAGGGAGAGGCCCATATGCCTGCTAACCAGGACACGTGCCTCATATGGATGAAGAAGACCCTGAGAAAACACAAACTGGTTTCAAGTAGCAGCCCCAAAGGAAGCTCACATGGGCAGACACCCTGATTGTAGGTGGGTTGCTTCTCACATGGGCAAGAGTGAGTGGATAGCAACAGGTATTCATGTATTATAAATGGTTTGTTACTTTCCCAAACAGCTGACATACAGATTTCAAAAAGAAGATTCATAGATTTAAATGAATGCTGTTTGTTAGAAGGTAATTGCCAGAGAGATTTCTTGGAGGATAAAAACGGTCCTCAATACATTCAGTAAATTCAACAACAGGAATATTAGGTGCATGTGGTAGAATATAATGTTACAAATTTTCAAAAATCAACAGGTGTTTTGCATTTTGGTAGTGAAGATTTATTTTTTTCCAATTTTACTCTGAAAAAAAATACCATAATTGTAACTGAATGTAATCACTTAGACAATTACTCTTAAGTCATTGATTAAATAAAGTTCTGTATTTCACGGATAAAAATACGCTGAGACTACATCATGTATTTAGAAGCACCTCAAATATGTAACAGTTCCCTGTTGCTCTTGTACTGAACTTGTGCTGAGAGCAGTCCTGCACTAAAACTTAACCTAGGGAATAAAACAAATGAATTCTATTTGGTGAGTTTCTGTTATGTGTACAGTATTATATAATTTTGTTCCATCCTTGAATGTTAAGCAGGGAGCCTTAGAATCAGACAGATTTGACCTTAACTCCCAGGTTGGACAAATACTAGCTGCGTAGTGTTGAACTTTGTGCCTCAGTTTTCTCATCAGTAAAACAGGGATGTATAGTACCTACCTCGTACAGTAATAATAAAAATAAATTGGAGTAGTTAATGTAAAATAAGTATCACAGTGCTGGAACATTGCATTCATTGAATGGTAGTTATTATTAGAATCAATATAACTTTTAAATCTCACCCACTTAGTTTTTCCACCACCGTATTTTTTGATTGGGCTATTATCTGAATGGGTGGTTTAAAAAATAAAGCATTTTACACACTTTGTGGTCAAATGTTGTTCTCAGTGCTCTTTAATTTCTTTCCCAATTAAACCCATTCAAGAGAAATATATTATTTGCTGGTATCTTCTACAGATCACCCTCCATTTTTCTTCTTCTGATGCTAATTAAGAATTTATGGAACCACATATTTCAGAATAGCCGTTTAATCCCACTGTTCGCATACTGTCTTCATCCTTATATTATTGCCACACTCATTAAGACAAATGTCTAGCTTTTTTTATTGTATTATCCCACACCATAGCAACTCTAGGGGGTATGTTGCTTAAAGCCCGCATTGGAGGAGAGTTCTGAGTGAGGAACTTCAGATATTAGTAGAAAAATGGGATGATAGGAAGTGAAACCAAGAAAGATAATGTAAATATTTTGATGTCACTAAATTAAATGAAAATTGATATACATACTATATTACATTTATATATTTAAATTAGTATTACTAAATAGATCGTATTTAATAGTATTATTGAATATCCTGTTGGCAGGATAGGAGGATATTTAGTTTAAATACTGGGATTATGGTTGAGAAAATATCCAGCTGTATCCCCAATTGCCAAGTAAGCAAAGTGTTCACTTTCCCCTCTATAAAGCAATTCGAAACTTGAGTACATTTGGGCAATGAAATGAAAGGAAATGTCAGTGTGGAAATTCGTCTCACATTAACAGGGGTTAGGCAAGAAACAAGGGGTGGATTGTTGATGAGCAGAAGTAGTGGGAGATAAGGTTACAGAAGTAAATGGGACCAGATTGCTAAAGGTCTGGCATCAAAGCAGAAGGGTTTGTCCTCTAGTCAGTCAGTCCATTCTTTCTGACACATTGTCCTTTAAATTGACTGAACAAAGAAATCAAAAATATAATCTAATGCTACTTGAGTAGGGTTGGGGTATATCCTTTATGACTGACAGTGGTGAAGAAGATGCCAAAAAAACAACTGGTGGTATCGTGGCACCGTGTCTCAGCAAAGAGAAGTCCTCTGTGCTTTGTCCAACTTAGAAACTATCCTTTATGCTAGCATATAATACCTCTATACTTAGAATTTTTTTTTATCTTTTATTTTTAACTGCCTGTTTATTTTATAATATTGTCCTGTGTAAATCATGTTCGGAGAGTCCTCTGTTTGGCGAGGAGTCCCTGGGTGGTGCAAATGGTTAACGTGGTTGGAGGTTCGAGTCCACCCAGAAGTTCCTTGGTCTACTTCCTAAAAATCAATCATTGAAAACTGTATTGAGCACAGTTCTACTCCGACACACATTGGGTCACCATGAGTGGGAATTGACTTCTCAGCAATTGGTTTGGTTCTGTTTGGAGAACTGTGTGGTACCTGAGTTTGCTGTCAGATAAATGAGCTGTGTGGTCTGGGGTAAATTATCATCACCTCTCTAAATTTCTTCAGCTATAATTTAAGGAAGACCTGCTTGTTTCATCAAGTTCTGGTAAGGGATTACACATAATATCAAGAATGAGGCAGTATCTAGCACAGACCTGAGCACAATAGACATTGCCAACTCAACCCAAATGTCTTAGTGCCAGGTACTATGTTAGTCCATGAAGTGAAATAAATCCTCAAAGGTTTGACACTTGGAGCTAGTATTAATATATTTTAGTAGTTTCTCATTGTCTCAGAGACATACTCTAGTAAATGATTTTTATCCGACAGTATGATGGCTGATACAGTATTAAAATCTTACAATCTTTGTTTTTACAGTTATATGATTTTATTTCATACCCTGAAGATAAGAATGCTGGAATCCTGGAGAGATACCGAACATATGTTGTTATGCTCTTTCTCAAACTAAAGAGGGTATTTCCCTTGAGGCTTCTATCACCAGAGAACATAGACATTCTGGGTTTTTTTTCTTTTTATTCCCCCCCCCACACATAGATCTCTCTGGATGTTTTCACTATTGTGTCACTTTATAACTCCATCCTATTCTTCCCCAAATGAGTAAGTAATGGTTAGAATGATATTTTTTTAAAGTATTTTCCCAGGGTTTCTTGGCATTCTCTGTCTCAATGTTTATTTGCAGATGAGAAATAAAATAACTTCATTACTCTTTTTCCATGTTGGCAACAGCCTCTAATGTTGCTGCCTCTTGTTAATGGATTACCAGCATAGCATGGCAAAATACACTTCTTTCCTCCTTTTATTTGAGTCCTCATCTATGAATAAAACTTAAAATTTAAATGTTATCAAACACATTGTAAATCTTTTAATGATTAATGTTTTTAGTGACCTTCACTTAACATCAGCCTAAAATGCAGTTTATCAAAATGTAAAAGTGATTACACAAATCATCCTGTTTAAAGTAACTGAAGACAGGCTAGAAATCAGAAAGGGCCAGCAATATGATTCTTTCACTTATAGATAGACTTTGAATTAAAAAGAATAGTTTCCTCCTAAAGTCCCTGTAGGTTTAATCAAATTTTAAAACCACTGAGTTCACTATTTTAAGTTCTTTGTACCAGTTTTGGACAAATGAGAAATAATCACCTCAAATAGCCTGTATTTTATTAATCTAAATGTTAAAGTTTTTGAACATTTAATTTAATCTAGGTTCTTAAGTTTTTGAAAAATTTTAAAAATGTAAGTTAAGGCACACCAGAAATGTGAGCTAGAAATATGAACCAAGAGGTAGTCCCTATCTACACAATTGTGCATAGAAATGCATAATTTTCCCTTGTCTTGAAAGGATAATCATAAAATGAGTTAAGGTTCTGTATAAGTCTAAAATGGTGAGTGGTCTTCACACACACTTTTTAAAAAAGTGTGACAATCCATTGTTGTTGATGCGACTTCAATATTGTGTAACTCTTTAGGTGTTTTTGTTTTATAAAAATAGATTCCCATTTGTTGCTGTTATTTTGTTTGTTTTTTTTTTTTTTT